>NC_069503.1:615472737-615487737 GCF_027579735.1 Bombina bombina | reverse complement strand
GATGTCCGGAGCGGAAGATTAGGGGTTAATAAGTATAATGTAGGTGGCGGCGATGTCGGGGGCGGCAGATTAGGGGTTAATAAGTGTAAGATTAGGGGCGTTTAGACTTGGGGTTCATGTTAAGGTGTTAGGTGTAAACATAAAATTTGTTCCCCCTTAGGAATCAATGGGGCTACGTTACGGAGCTTTACGCTGCTTTATTGCAGGTATTAGACTTTTTTTCAACCGGCTCTCCCCATTGATGTCTATGAGGAAATCACGCACGAGCACGTAACACCAGCTCACCGCGGCTTTCAGCAGCGCTGGTATTGAAGTGCGGTATGGAGCTCAATTTTGCTCTACGCTCACTTCTTGCCTGTTAATGCTGGGTTTATGAAAACCTGTAATACCAGCGCTGTAGGAAAGTGAGCGGTGACAATAACGTGCAAGTTATTACCGCACCCCTCATACCGCAAAACTCGTAATCTAGCCGAATGTGTTTTAATAGAAATACTTCACATTTATATGTTCTTCGCGTAGAAAAAAAAGAACTTGTTATTTATAAATAAATATTGCTATATATATATATTTGTATATACTACTGTGTGTGTGTTTCTGTATATAGTCATATAGATATATATTTTACAAACAAAATCAGATATAAACAGAAATATATATTTAAAAATAAAAAGAACATTTTCTTCTATGTGAAAAACATAAACATTTTAACTATTCCTAACCCGCCTTTGGCTTTCGCGCAGTTGTCTAGTGCAGTGTCAGGTTAGTGCACAACCAATATCTAATAGATTTTTTTAGTGTACCCCATAAAAGTTTATGTGGAAAAGAAGTTTGCCTGTCCGCAATATCCTCAAATTACTCCTGACTATTTAGCTAACTTTTTACTTTCAACTTTTAATTTACACACTAATCTGGCCACGCTAGAATTTTAACTTGAGCACACCACTTGTAACATGCCCCTATATGTTGTGTAAACATCTTTTGAAAATATGTCCCATCCACATTGCCGAGATAAATATTCATTGGTGATGTGCTTGGATTGTTGAAAGTCAGCAAGCCCTATACTGTCCTATGGACGGCACATTACCACCCATCTGTAAAGTGGTTTTTTTTTATAACATTTTGCCTGGCGGGAGCTTTGTAAGACTTGCAAGACTAAAATAAGCATTTATTGGCAGACCTGGAGATCTTTAGACACTTAGACCCAATGTAATGTTTTAAATAAAAATACTCTAATTATTATTATTATCAGTTATTTGTAGAGCGCCAAGAGATTCCACAGTGCCCCGAGGAGTGCACTCTCTTTTTCCTTTTTTTTCATAGAGTTGACAGCTGTGACACAGTATTTCTTTTGGAAAGACAGCTGCACCCACCAGTTCACATTATTGGGAAATATATTTCAAAAGTTATTTGCCACGTGTGGTACTAGCAAGTGGTAGTGTTAAACCTTGAATGTACATTGACCAATTTACTAAGGACACTCAAATTTTGTTTCCAGGTGCGTGAAATTGCAAGTTACTTTTTGCATTCTGTGTTCTAAGTGGCACATTTGATTTTGTTAATTGGATCTTATAGGAGGTTTCCAGTAGCAGGCAACTTTACTAAGACATTTTGTATGTACAGTAACTATGCAACTGATAATGAATTGGCAATAATAAGCGGAGATTGCAGATTTGTGTATTAATTAAAACTACTTTGAGAATAGTAGTCCTATTTCTGTCAAATTATTATCAACCAATCACTAACATTGAGATTCTTCAAAAATATATATATTTCAAAATAATAATGGAGAAACACCTGGACTAAAATACATTTCTGTTTTAAATATTTTAACATTAAACTGGGGAAGGTAAAGTAATTCAATTTGTGAAATGTTGAGGCCACTGGTGGTAAACCTAACATAATGAATAATATATATAGGGTCAGATTACGAGTGGAGCGCTATTTAGGGCTTACGCTAGAGCGCTAAATGTGTTAGAAGTAAACTGTTTGCATGCGTCGGGTTGTGATCGTATTATGAGTTGAAAGTAAAAAGTAATTACGACAGGCACTAACAGTTACTTCTAGCACAATTATATTGCGCGCTAACCCGAACTCATTTTCTCAAGTGCGCTAACCCGACATGAAAATATAAATATTTCATATTCCAATGTTCTTCACACAGAATACTATGGTCTATATATTCTTAAATATATATTTCCATATATATCTGATGGTATTTTGGCACAATATATATCTATACACACACACACACATATATATATATATATATATATATATATATATATTTATATATAGGTATAGATATATACAGATATAATGTACATATTTAGACATGTATATGTATCTCTATGTTAAAGCCCTTTGCTTTTTTTTTTCTTCTAACACCTGAAACCTCATATCTTTGAGCATGCATCTCTTTTGTGTGCATAATTGTTTTTGGGATAATTTTTATTAGATGGCTATATTATAAGTGTGAAGAATAGAAGAAAATAGAGGGGCGCCTCCTGTGCAGGATCAACAGATATAAAAATCAGTAATAACAGTAGTAGAGCCAAATGGGTACTCACACACTTCACAAGCACACCAATGTGCTGGTAGTAGCAGGCTGCAGATTTCAAATAGGTGTGGCAGCTCACCTCTCAGGTAGTACTGTGATGCTGGAGATGGAAAAGGAGACAGAAAAAAAGCACTACATGTGCAGACTGTTAAAAATATAACAAACAATATTTTCAGTGGTACAGATGGTTACTCACATACTCCATGAGCACACTTATGTGCTGGTAGAAACAAGCTGCAAATTTTAGGCAGGTGTAGCAGCTCACCCCAAATCAGATTTCTTAATGCTGTAATCAAATGGCTCCAATAGGTAAAACAAAGTCCCAAAAAGGTAGAGAGACTCTTATGTATCAGCAGGGCAGTAGGTAGGTAAAGATATCCACTCAAAGGCTTATTTCCAGTAAAATACAAATATTTATTAAAAACAAAAGTTAAAAAACACAACAGAACAATTGCTGTGTTAGGTGGATAAAAAAGGGGTTAACAGTGACCCCAATAATGCAACGCGTTTCTCGGTTTTGCACCGTTTCATCAGGCATAAAATTGTTCTTATGATAACCGCGATCTGCAAAATAAAAGCGGGTGAATACAAGGTAGGGAGATCTTCAGGGGGGTAGTGTTAGGTTTATTTAAGGGGGGTTTGGGTTAGATTAGGGGTATGTGGGTGGTGGGTTGTAATGTTGGGGGGTGGTATTGTGTTTTTTTTTTCAGGCAAAAGAGCAGTTTTCTTTGGGGCATGCCCCCACAAAAGGCCCTTTTAAGGGCTGGTAAGGTAAAAGAGCTTTGAACTTTTTTTAATTTAGAATAGGGTAGGGAATTTTTTTATTTTGGGGGGCTTTATTATTTTATTAGGGGGCTTAGAATAGGTGTAATTAGCTTAAAAATCTTGTAATCTTTTTTTTTATTTTTTGTAATTTAGTGTTTGTTTGTTTTTGTAATTTAGTTTAGTTTATTTAATTGTATTTTTAGATAGATATTTGTAGTTTATTTAATTTATTGATAGTGTAGGTGTATTTGTAACTTAGGTTAGGATTTATTTTACAGGTAATTGTGTAATTATTTTAACTAGGTAGCTATTAAATAGTTAATAACTATTTAATAGCTATTATACCTAGTTAAAATAATTAACAATTTACCTGTAAAATAAATATAAACCCTAACATAGCTATAATGTAATTCTTAATTGTATTGTAGCTATCTTAGGGTTTATTTTATAGGTAAGTATTTAGATTTAAATAGGAATATTTTAATTAATAATATTAATATTAGATTTATTTTAATAAGAGTTTAGTTAGGGACATTAGAGTTAGATAGGGTTGTTATACTTAATATATATATATATATAATTATATTAACTATATTAACCCTAATATAATTAGGGTTAATATAGTTAATATAGCTGGCGGCAGTGTAGGGGGATTAGATTAGGGGTTAATAATTTTAAAATAGATAGCGGCGGGGTAGGGGCTCACTTTAGGGGGTTATAGATTTAATATAGCTGGCGGCGGTTTAGGGGATAATAACTTTATTAGGTTGCGGCGGGGTTTGGGAGCGGCGGTTTAGGGGTTAATACATATTTTATTGTTAGGATAGTGAGGGGGGATAGCGGATAGAGGGTTAGACGTGTCGGGCTATGTTAGGGAGGCGTGTTAGACAGTGCGGGTGATTTAGACTTTAGTCAGGTTTTGTAGGCGCCGGCAGTTTCTAAAGTGCCGTAAGTCACTGGCGACGCCAGAAATTTGTACTTGCGCAGATTTCTGGACATTGCTGGTTTGTCAGACTTACGGCACTTTAGCATCTGACGGCGCCGTATATGGGATAGCTCAAGTTGCGAGCTGAAACTGCGGGCGACGCGGGTGCGCCGCAAACTACGATCTATATCGGATCGCGCCCCATATACATATATTATAAGTGTAACTGTAATTTGTAATGTATTTTTGATGTGTTTTGTTCAACTTTTATGTTTTGCAAATCAATTAACCACAGCTCTGAGTATGCGCTAACCCAACGAGAGTTAACTTGAATTGTGCTCAAGCGATAGCCTTTACTTTCAACTAATGATACCAGCTCAATGTAAACTGCGCACAACCAATTGCAAAAATCTGCACACAAACGTTTGCACTCCACTCGTGATTTGGCTCATAATCAGTTAACCACTGCATTACAAATGATCTGCATACAAAAAGCACTTAAAACGGTCACCTTTTTTTTTTTTTTTAACAAAATTTGCATTATTTAGCATTCCATGGACATATCATACCCTTTGAAAAGCCTCCTGGGTATTTTTTATTTCCTTTGCCAAGGCCATTTATGAAAAGCTATATATAAGCTACTACACTGATCAAGCAGTATCTGTGCATCAAGTAGCAGGGTCAGAGATTTTGGGCTAGATTACAAGTGGAGCGCTAATTAATAATAAATATGCCTCAAATGCTCCCAAAATACAGTGTAGTGTATTTAATTAAAAATAAAAATTGTACCATATTTATTTTTTAATAAAATAACTGCACTAGGAAGTATTTTGGGGTTAAGTTGGCGGGAGTGGGATGTTAGAAAAAAAAAGGCACTGAAAAGTACCTTTACACTGCGGTCTATGGGAACTGTGTATTCCCTGTAAATATGTATGTATACGCTTATATACATATATATTTATGTGTTAATATGTGTATATGTACACATATTAACATATAAATAAATATGTATATTATCATATACATATATATTTTAATTTGCTGCCGTGTCTGACAGTATGAGAACGAGGCTCCAATTTAAACTTTTGGAAGCGCGCTCTTGTGAGTGCAATGCTTCCCAGCAAGGCAAGAGTTTGCGTTTGCATTGCTGTTAACTTGTAATACCAGCACACATTAGCATGCTCTGGTATTATTCAGTGAAGCACAAATATCGCTTTCATGAAAGCGATATTTAGTGCTCCACTTGTAATCTGGTCCCTGCACTCCATCCTCTTCAGGGGTGGTGGAAAATATGTAAAATATACACAATTTTAGATGTGAATTAATGGAAATACTAGATCAATAAATAGTTATTACAACTTTTTATTTCACAGGGTAAATATAGTATAATAGCTCAATAATATTTCTCTTCTTATGAAATCAATTTGAGAGAATTCAGGGAGATCCAAGGAGCATTTTTCCATGTAATTTAAAATTTGGAATTACAATATAATATAGGTAATTACTAATCATATCTAAATGTCAGGCTACACTTATCTATCTCCTGTGTATATTTCTTAAGCTGTAAATAGTGCTCACTTTTTCAATTGATATAATATAATTTAGAATTTAAATAGTGCTCACTTTTTCAATTGATATGATATAATTTAGAATTTGGGCCAGATGTGCTAAAAGACGGCAGAAACAGACTCTAACTTGGTTAATCTTTCCTTTGAATATATATCATTCTATCTAGCATTTATTTAGCTCTAGAAGCGCTATTGTGTGTTAACACTGCTGAAATACAATCAATAACGTTTTTATTTTTGTGCACTATGTTCACATTTATTTTTTAGGTTTTCAATGGATTCAGGACACACAGATTAAACTGTGGTATTAAAGCCCAGAGGGGCGAAACGCGTTAGGGAATCACACTGGGAGCTTTGGGGCCTCCTTTTTAAAGTGGATAGGAGTAGTTGGTTGTAATAGCGGTGTAGTTGGGAATTACTATAATCTATAGTGTCCGGTCTCCCAGTGACGTGAGCAGATGGTTTCCTGTGGTTTTGGTTAGCCATTGTGTATGATAGTCGTTAGAACGCTTATACTCAATTGTTAATGATCAAACATTTTTGTGGATGTCTGATACTTTATATAAATAAAGTTATGACTACATAAGTGCTAATATAGTGTGTGATTGCAATTAACATTATTTGGATTAATATCAGAGATTTTATTCTGAGAATTATTTGATTTTATTCGGCATTCATTTAATATCACACAAACGCTAATATATTGTATGATCAGAACTGATACCTCTAGGACCAATATTTGAGATACAATTCTGAAAATCAGTTGGCTCTATTTGACACTAATTATATTCATCAACTGTAGCTATATCCTTTGCTTGTTAGTTCAAGCGATACTTATATCTAGCCAGCTGGTGATAGATTATAACCGGTAAATTTAACTTATTGTAGTATAACAATTATTATAACAATAGCGACTGCAATTGTTGCTATTAGCAACACTCAGCTGATAGTGAACGGTATTGATACTCAGAAATCTGTAAGTACAAGTGCAACCAACTGATACAATATATCATAGAACAATAGCTGCAATAATTGTAGAGATAACAACCTATTAAAATGGAAGCTGTATTCACTCTAATACTATAAGAAAGATCATCATTACAAGCTGCCTTATCCGGCACTGACTCAATACTATATAAGCACTAATACACTTGGCATTTATAATTGATACCACTAGGATTAATATTTGAAATATAATTCTGAATATCAGTTGGCCGTAAATGGCATATGTTATATTCAGTAATTGCAGTGACTAGGATTACTGTTTTTATTTGAAAACTCGTGTATGTTAGTACAAGAAATACCTATACCTAACCAGCTAGTGATAACCTATAACTATATGCTTTTATATTATCCCTATATTAACGATTAATCAATGTGTACTAGAACTACCGTTCAAGCTTGAAATTCCAATACTGTATAGGATTCGAACTACATAGTGACAAACTGTCAATATGGTACTAATTCTGTAGATCTGAAGTTTTCTACAATCAGAATTAAATTCACACACTATGATCTTATTATGATTCCAAGAATATTCTATGAATCTCAATGATTGCAACTTTATAATACACGTGTTGAAGCATTACACTATAATTCAATTATAAGCGTTCTCACTACGTTATCTGGCCTGTCCTATACGGTCAGTAAACCATTACACACTGTTTAAACCTCTGCCTGAGTACTCACTTTTAAGTGATAGCAGTTATACATTATGATTTAATATACCACACTACTCTCCCTGAGTACAAGGAATCTCCAACACGTTTCAGCAGAATCTTTTTTACACTGCAGTAATTGGATGGTTAATCTGTAAAGTCACAACTATTGTGGGATACGGTCCAGACCTATATATTATCTAACCAAGAATAATTGCTGTATGTACACAAATTCCTGCTTTTTATTTAACCCTTGTCCACAAAGAGGCTATCATACCTCAGAGGCCTATTAAATCACTGAAATTAAGGGCTACTATTACTCCACTACTCCTTCTGTGGTTTTAATTCCACACCCATTTTATACATACTATTAAAAGTTATGTTTTAATTGAACTGTTTGCCATTTCTGCCTAGTAGTCAGGGCAGTGAGTGCTATATTCGCATTCTGTAGTGGGATCTCTCTCTCCATTTCCCACGTTCTGTGTTAAATGATAATTTTGTACGAAGCACCCCTCCCTTAATATCTAATAATAATTACTCAACAATACTACTAAATTAAGTTTTGAATATAAGCTAGGGAGTTTGCCCCTTTGTGGTGCCTTTGCTTTAAATCATATCGCTAAACTGTGGAATCTATTTACAGTGGATCACATTCTGATTAATTCAGTCTTGCCTATATCAGAATTAAACACTCACACATTTTTTTACATTTACAATAAGGTTAATATTGTTATCTAATTTTATGGAAACTAGTGTTTACCTCCCCTCCTTCCTCACTTTGTCTTAAGTCATTTTCTCCTTTAAGGTGGATTATCAGTTTTGCATCAACAATCATGATATGAAAATATTTATTTGAAATAGCAGTGGGCATACTAGGTTGCTTAGGTGGGAATATTATTGTGTGTATATATATTAACCCCTTCGTTGCTGGGAATTTCAGAGAAAAACTTAGCCAAAGTACCGTCAAATTTTTAGCATTTTCGCTATCCTATGAAAACGGTATATATTTTTAAAATTGACAACCTAAGGTATTGATCTAGGCCCATTTTGTATTTTTGATGCCACTATTTGGCAGCCATATTTGATCATATAAAAAAAATTGTTAACTTTTTGCAAACTTTGGGTTTTCCTCTGAAATTATATAATAATGCAGTCATGAGACAATTGGTTGTAAAAGTTTCCCTGGGGTCCCCTTTAATTCAGAAGCATTAGACATGAATGGCTTTGCAATTCATTTTTGACAATTAGAAATAGACAATTGTAGTTGAGTACCAGACTTTGGAAATTCCAGGCAGTGAAGGGGTAATCAGTTAGCTTGTAAGGTTAATTTTTTCTATAGAGATTACCCACCCACCTGACACCTCCCACCCACACTGGTCACCACCATCTTAGGTACTGGCATACAGTCTGCAGGATGCATTGTAGGGATTTTTATTTATTTAATTTGTATTTAATTTGTTAGAGCATATCATTTTATGACTAGTGACCCTTTAATGCTATGTGTTTAAACCCCGCAAAAGGGCTGAAAGACATAGGTGTAAATTTATCATGGTGCGGACAGACATGATCCGCTATAGCAAATCATGTCCGCCGCACATCGATAAATGCTGACAGCGTACCAGCAGTTTTTGTGAACTGCTGGTGCAATACCGCCCCCTGCAGATTCGCAGCCAATCAGATGCAAGCAAGGGGTGTCAATCTACCCGATCGTATTCGATCGGGCTGATTGCTGTCCGCCACCTCAGAGGTGGCGGACGAGTTAAGGAGCAGCGGTCTTAGGACCGCTGCTTCTTAACTTCCGCTTCAGGCGGAACTGAAGTGGAGTGGGTCGGAAGCAGCATCCGCTACTTCATAAATCGACCCCATAGTAGAAGTACCGCTCGGTACTGCTGTGGGGGTCCTGAGAAGACATATACTATGCCTTTAAGCCTTTTGTGGGGGTTAAAGTGTCGATAGTCGTAAAATGACATGGTCTTACAATTTCGAGCATGTCATTTTTTTCAACTATAATAGGCCTTTAAGTTCCTAAAGGGGACAAAAACATGCTGGTGTATATATAATCCCAGGAAACAGTATTAACACCAGTTACTATAATTGCACATAATTCAGAACTATTGCAAAACAGAAATAAATACACATTGTGGAAATTGCCATGTGTAGATAGATGCACATAACAGATTTGCTTTTCTTATCATATTTGTTTATCATATGTCACCTTCATCCATAGTTCTTATTAGTTTATTTACAGAAAGACCTTACGAATCACCACATTGTTACAAAACAATGTTATAGTGTTAAAGTGATATTAGACATTTGACAAGTGTGGTAAACCTTAAAACTAGAAGATTGACTGCTAAACTATATTGATGTTGGAATATAAAATACAAGTTAAAATTAAATAGTTGTTTACTTGAGGCTGGGGAAAAAAAAAAAATCAATTTTGCTTTCTTTGTATTATCAAGTTCCATGTGCTACAGCTGTCTGTGCCTTTGCTCTTCCCTTTTGTTACCTTCGTCTGAAATTATCTATAATTGCCTGGGTTGACACTGTGCAGTAATAACTGCTCTTGATGTCTCAAATTATTTGGCATAAAATGCTGGATAATTGGGCTTTACTGTCAGCTAACCACTGAGATAAACAAAATGGAATCAGAAGCAGAAACTGCCCCTTTAAAGATGAAGTTAAAAGCCTGTGGAATAACAATGCAAAAAGTATCAGAGAATAGTATACATTTATTAATTTGATTGCATTGCATACAGTTTATTTAATGGGGAGAGGGGAAAAAGGGCAGGTGTGATAAGGTCTAAATGCTGCCAAATTAACTGGGCATCTCTGCTTCATGAAAATATGACACACATTAGTGTACCCACTATAGCTTTGTCTTGCCAGGGTATGCAGGAGATCTGCATTCACTTTGCAAACGGATTGTCAAAGCACTGAATTTGAGCTTTATTATAACTTTATACATCACCTATAGAGGCCCATGGATTCATCTATTCATGTTCAAACTTTCTTAGACACATTTACTTGAAACCTATTGAATTACAAAACTCTACAGACACAGAAGGTTTGTCTACACATGAGATAAGTTTAATGTTTTGCATATGCTTTACCATTTTTCTTCACACCGTGACTGGCTCAAATATTTTGAAATCAATGTGGCTGAAAATCCCATCAATTTAGCTAAAGATAATTTCAATATTATGCTTAAAGAGACATCCAATACTAAGGGCTAGATTACAAGTGAAGCGCAATTGAAATCGCAGGGTGTGTTATCTCCTGCACAACCTCACACAAAGAATAATTCACAACCTGATATTACAAGTGAACAGTTACTTTTTTATACCAGTTCACATCATAAAATGGTCAAAACTTTTTTAGTGCACCCTATACATTGAATGCACTTGTTTTCAAACCTGTCCCCAGGCCTCCCCAACAGGCCAGGTTTTCTGTATTACCATGGATGAGAGCAGGCAAATAACCATGTTTACTAATTAGCTAATTGTTTCACCTGTGCTCTAGTTCAGATACTCTCAAAATGTAACCTGTTAGGGAGGCTTAAAGGGACATGCAACCCACATTTTTTCTTTCATGATTCAGAAAGACTGTGCAATTTTAAACAACTTTTCAATTTACTTCTATTATTTAATTTGCTTCCTTCTCTTGTTATCCTTTGCTGAAAGGTTTATCTAGGTAGGCTCAAGAGCAGCAAAGAATCTAGGTTCTTGCTGCTGATTGGTTGCTGCATATATATATATATATATATACCAATTGTCATTGGCTCACCCATGTGTTCAGTTAGAAACCAGTAGTGCATTGCCTAGGTTCTTTGATGCTCTTGAGCTTACCTAGATAAACCTTTCAACAAGTGATACCAAGAGAATGAAGCAAATTTGATTATAGAAGTAAACTGGAAAGTTGTTTAACCCTTTAATGACCACAGCACTTTTCCATTTTCTGTCCATTTGGGACCAAAGCTATTTCTACATTTTTGTGGTCTTTGTGTTTAGCTGTAATTTTCCTCTTACTCATTTACTGTACCCACACATATTATATATCGTTTTTCTCGCCATTAAATGGACTTTCCAAAGATACCATTATTTTCATCATATCTTATAATTTACTATAAAAAAATTATAAAATATGAGAAAAAAATGGAAAAAAACACACTTTTTCTAACTTTGACCCCCAAAATCTGTTACACATCTACAACCACCAAAAAACACCAATGCTAAATAGTTTCTAAATTTTGTCCTGAGTTTAGAAATACCCAATATTTACATGTTCTTTTCTTTTTTTGCAAGTTATAGGGCAATAAATACAAGTAGCACTTTGCTATTTACAAACCATTTTTTTTCAAGATTAGCGCTAGTTACATTGGGACACTGATATCTTTCAGGAATCTCTGAATATCCCATGACATGTATATATTTTTTTTTAGAAGACAACCCAAAGTATTGATCTAGGCCAATTTTGGTATATTTCATGCCACCATTTCACCGCCAAATGCGATCAAATACAAAAAATCGTTCACTTTTTCACAAATTTTTTCACAAACTTTTGGTTTCTAACTGAAATTATTTACAAACAGCTTGTGCAATTATGGCATAAATGATTGTAAATTTTTTTTTGGGATCCCCTTTGTTCAGAAATAGCAGACTTATATGGCTTTGGCGTTGCTTTTTGGTAATTAGAAGGCTGCTAAATGCCACTGCGCACCACACGTGTATTATGCCCAGCAGTAAAGGGGTTAATTAGGGAGCATGTAGGGAGTTTTTTGGGGTAATTTTAGCTTTAGTGTAGTGTAGTAGACAACCCCAAGTAATGATCTATGCCCATTTTGGTATATTTCATGCCACCATTTCACCGCCAATTGCGATCAAATTAAAAAAAAAGTTAAATTTTTCACAATTTTAGGTTTCTCACTGAAATCATTTACAAACAGCTTGTGCAATTATGGCACACATTGTTGTAAATGCTTCTCTGGGATCCCCTTTGTACAGAAATAGCAGACTTATATGGCTTTGGCGTTGCTTTTTGGTAATTAGAAGGCTGCTAAATGCCACTGTGCACCACACGTGTATTATGCCCAGCAGTAAAGGGGTTAATTAGGGAGCATGTAGGGAGCTTTTTGGGGTAATTTTAGCTTTAGTGTAGTGTAGTAGACAACCCCAAGTAATGATCTATGCCCATTTTGGTATATTTCATGCCACCATTTCACCGCCAATTGCGATCAAATTAAAAAAAAAGTTAAATTTTTCACAATTTTAGGTTTCTCACTGAAATCATTTACAAACAGCTTGTGCAATTATGGCACAAATTGTTGTAAATGCTTCTCTGGGATCCCCTTTGTTCAGAAATAGCAGACATATATGGCTTTGGCATTGCTTTTTGGTACTTAGAAGGCTGCTAAATGCCGCTGCGCATCACACGTGTATTATGGCTAGCAGTGAAGGGGTTAATTAGGTAGCTTGTAGGGAGCTTGCAGGGTTAATTTTAGCTTTAGTGTAGAGCTCAGCCTCCCACCTGAAATATCAGACCCCCTGATCCCTCCCAAACAGCTCTCTTCCCTCCCCCACCCCACAATTGTCCCCGCCATCTTAAGTACTGGCAGCAACTCTGCCAGTACTAAAATAAAATATATATTTAGGCTTTTTGGGGGGGTTTTAAGCATATTTACATATGCTGCTGTGTAGGAGCCCCCCTTAGCCCCCAACCTGACTGATCCCCCACCAAACAGCTCTCTAACCCTCCCCCTCTGCCTTAATGGCTGCCATTTTGGGTACTGGCAGCTGTCTGCCAGTACCCAGTTTAGAATAAAATAGTTGCTTTTTTATTTTTTCCCCATTTTCTGTAGTGTAGCTCCCCCCCCACCAAAGAACAAACCCCCACCCCCTCCTAGATACCTTTGATTGTTATTTTTTTTTAAATATACACTTTTAGTGCTGTCTTTTCTGTAGTGTAGCGGTTCCCACCCGCTCCCGCCCCGTGCACGCTCCCGCCCGCCGCCGTGCACGCGCGCGCGCGCCCCCATCGGCCCCGCCCCCGATCCCGCCCCCCTCTACATTACCCGGCCCATCGATGGCCGCCCACCCGCCTCCCAAGTCGGCTCCCACCCACCAACGATACCGGCCATCGATGTCCGGTGCAGAGAGGGCCACAGAGTGGCTCTCTCTGCATCGGATGGCCATCTACAGTTATTGCAGGATGCCTCCATATCGAGGCATCACTGCAATAACCGGAAAGCAGCTTGAAGCGAGCAGGATCGTTTCCAGCTGCTTTCCACACCGAGGACGTGCAGGGTACGTCCTCAGGCGTTAACTGCCTTTTTTTTGAGGACGTACCCTGCACGTCCTCGGTCGTTAAGGGGTTAAAATTGTATATTCTGCCTAAATCATGAAAGACAATGTTTGGGTTTTATATTCCTTTAAGGACAGGTTTGAAAACCAGTGATTTAATGGATAGCTCAGGGAGTGCTATTAGCTCACTCATTGCACTTGTATTACAAGCAGTTATGTAAAGGGACACGAAACCCAACATATTTTTTCATGATTTAGACAGAAGACAGTACGTGGCTGTCATCCCAATGGGTGTCAATTTAGGAGACAATTGCAGTTCTCCCTAAATGTAACCCAGCATACCAGGTGGACAAGTGACCAATCATCACCGGGGGAATACGGGGGTGACAGTGATGTCACAACTGCTGGAAGGAGTTTAGGTAGCTGGATGGACAAGAATTCAAGCACTTCAATCTGAGCTCGGTCAAGCCATAGAAAAGCCGCAGTTTGAAACAGCAAGCAATTGCCTTTCAAACAGTGTGTCTTGGGGTATAAAGCTTAAGCATACTTTGAAAAAAATAAAAATAAATAGAAAATAGAAACATTTTTAATGAGGGCGTCTCTAGGCATTTATAATAGGCAATCGAAAAGGCCTAGACCTTTCATTCTAAAGTCCCTCTTTAAATTAAGACCCTATATAGCTTTTAATTGCCAAGTGAATTAATGTTAATTTATTTGAGTAAAGACTCATGGTAGCCCCTATGTGCAAAGTTATATATATATACCCAAAGGCCCACACATTATTGTTTGTAACTTTGTTTATTAACATTTTTAATATTTAATATAAAAAAATGTTTTACACTTTTGTTGTGGATTTCTCATGTCCTCATACATGCATAAAATAATGGTATGGGTTGAAGGGTTGAATCTGCTGACAAAATATATATATACTAGTCCTAAAGCCCGTTCACACGGGCCATATTTTGCAGTACAGTGGTCCCACCCCTTGCGTTCTCTCCCTCCCACTCTCTTTTGCTTTTTCTCTCTCCCCCCTCTCTTTTGCGCTCTCTCTCCCCCTCTCTTTTGAGCTCTCTCTCTCCCCCCTCTCTTTTGCGCTCTCTCTTTCCCCCTCTCTTTTGCACTCTCTCTGTCCCCCCCTCTTTTGCGCTCTCTCTCTCTCTCCCTCTCTCCCTCTCTATCTCCCCTCTCTCTTTCTCTCTCTCCCCTCTCTCTCTCTCTCTCTCTCTCC
>NC_069503.1:613810301-613885137 GCF_027579735.1 Bombina bombina | reverse complement strand
TTGGATCCACCACTTCTGGTCATCTGGTTTCCGCCCCTGCCCAGTCCCCTGAACAGTCACAGACCCCTGCCCATGCCCAGACCCCTGCCCATGCCCAGACCCCTGCCCATGCCCAGACCACTGCCCATGCCCAGACTCCTGCCCATGCCCAGACCCCTGCCGGCCCTTCCCATTTATCATTTCCTGCCCCTCCCAAAAAACACCCCTACAACCCCCTTCGCCGCTCTCCCCGTATTATGGCCCGTACAGCTGCCCAGACCACAACTCCCCACTCCTCAGCTGTACGGCCTACCCCAGAGCATCAGCTCATCCCTCCCCAAGCCAATCCCATCCCTCCCCAAGCCAATCCCATCCCTCCCCCCGTCTCAACCTTCATTGTCCTGAGTGTCGGATTGTCCTTCCCAGGCACAGCTGTAAGTATCATTCAAAATCAACATTATAAGATTCTTAAAGGACCAGTCAACACAGTAGATTTGCATAATCAACAAATGCAAGATAACAAGACAATGCAATAGCACTTAGACTGAACTTTAAATGAGTAGTAGATTTTTTTTTTCGGACAATTTTAAAATGTATGTCTTTTTCCACTCCCCCTGTACCATGTGACAGCCATCAGCCATTCACAAATGAATACACGTACCATGTGACAGCCATCAGCCATTCACAAATGCATACACACTTATTATTGCACATGCTCAGTAGGAGCTGGTGACTCAAAAAGTTTAAATATAAAAAGACTGTGCACATTTTGTTAATGGAAATAAATTGGAAAGTTGTTTAAAATGGCATGCTCTATCTGAATAATGAAAGTTTAATTTTGATTGAGTGTCCCTTTAAAGGTACACTGAAGGAAAATATTTTCTATTGTGATTCAAATAGAGCATGCAATGTTAATCAAATTTATAATTTACTACTCTTATGAATTATTCTTCATTCTCTTGATATCTTTATTAAAACAAAGAAATGCCTATAATTATTTTAAAAAATAAAATAATTGTGGACATCATCTCTTTATTGTTGGATGAATGTATCCATCAACCAGCAGGGACAAACAAAGTTGATAAACAAATATGGCCTGCCCTAAAAAACGACATTCTTGCATTCAAAATCTAGCTATAGAATTCAAACATTTAAAGAATATGTGTAATTTTTAAATATTTGTAATGTCATGCTCTATCTGAATCAGTCAATTAAATATTTAGGTTCAGTGTCCCTTTAATTGGATATCACTACATATACCAATCACCACTACTTGGATCCAACAATTAATGTACAAATGTTTATACATTATCTCTTGTCTAACCCAGTGGGAATGTAATTTCTTCAGGTTGCTATGTTTACACAGCTTGTCCTCAATGCCAAAATGTTTAAGGATAGGTGTGCCTACCACTGTATAATTAAAATATTTAAATTGCTAATGTAAGTACAATGTAAATCCTTTAACAAGATTTTATACACTCAAGCTGTATAAGTGGATCATCTAAAACCAATTAAAGGGGACATGTTTGAGTAAACTGTCCCTTTAATGATTTCGGTCTGTCTGAATAACATAATTCATGTGTAAAGAATAAATTTAAACTAATTGATGTAAAGAATGATTTGTCTTTATGATGACAATGTATCTTTTCTATTTTTTTCGTCTGTTGTGTAATTATCATTAATATTTAATTTATTCTTTATTTTAGGCTGTGACTCAGCATGGCTCATGCTAGAAGGTATAGCAAGAGTAGAGCAGGCCGTGTTGAGGAACGCAGCTGTCCTGAGAGGGATGAACGACACCATGCAGGCCCAGCTCCGGGTTCAGGACTTGACTCTGCGTGAAATTATGCGATTAAGTTCAAGGCCTGAATCTGGAGCTGGACATGCACAGGATGATGAAGAGGATGACCAGTAAGTGGAGGATCTGGAGATGCTCCAAGGTGGCAGATAAGAATCCTCCGTCCACATGTTGATGTTTTTTTTTATTGTTGCCATTTGGCCTTTTTAAAAGTTTATTGTTGTGCCTGTTGCACTCTTTTACCTTGTCATATGTCTCCAATGGGGCTATGGTGGCCCTTGGCAACTCTCTTCATGGACTGTGATGCACTGTGTTACCTTGTCATATGTCTCCAATGGGGCTATGGTGGCCCTTGGCAACTCTCTTCATGGACTGTGATGCACTCTTTTACCTTGTCATATGTCTCCAATGGGGCTATGGTGGCCCTTGGCAACTCTCTTCATGGACTGTGATGCACTCTTTTACCTTGTCATATGTCTCCAATGGGGCTATGGTGGCCCTTGGCAACTCTCTTCATGGACTGTGATGCACTGTGTTACCTTGTCATATGTCTCCAATGGGGCTATGGTGGCCCTTGGCAACTCTCTTCATGGACTGTGATGCACTGTGTTACCTTGTCATATGTCTCCAATGGGGCTATGGTGGCCCTTGGCAACTCTCTTCATGGACTGTGATGCACTGTGTTACCTTGTCATATGTCTCCAATGGGGCTATGGTGGCCCTTGGCAACTCTCTTCATGGACTGTGATGCACTGTGTTACCTTGTCATATGTCTCCAATGGGGCTATGGTGGCCCTTGGCAACTCTCTTCATGGACTGTGATGCACTGTGTTACCTTGTCATATGTCTCCAATGGGGCTATGGTGGCCCTTGGTAACTCTCTTCATGGACTGTGATGCACTGTGTTACCTTGTCATATGTCTCCAATGGGGCTATGGTGGCCCTTGGTAACTCTCTTCATGGACTGTGATGCACTCTTTTACCTTGTCATATGTCTCCAATGGGGCTATGGTGGCCCTTGGCAACTCTCTTCATGGACTGTGATGCACTCTTTTACCTTGTCATATGTCTCCAATGGGGCTATGGTGGCCCTTGGCAACTCTCTTCATGGACTGTGATGCACTGTGTTACCTTGTCATATGTCTCCAATGGGGCTATGGTGGCCCTTGGCAACTCTCTTCATGGACTGTGATGCACTGTGTTACCTTGTCATATGTCTCCAATGGGGCTATGGTGGCCCTTGGCAACTCTCTTCATGGACTGTGATGCACTGTGTTACCTTGTCATATGTCTCCAATGGGGCTATGGTGGCCCTTGGCAACTCTCTTCATGGACTGTGATGCACTGTGTTACCTTGTCATATGTCTCCAATGGGGCTATGGTGGCCCTTGGTAACTCTCTTCATGGACTGTGATGCACTGTGTTACCTTGTCATATGTCTCCAATGGGGCTATGGTGGCCCTTGGTAACTCTCTTCATGGACTGTGATGCACTCTTTTACCTTGTCATATGTCTCCAATGGGGCTATGGTGGCCCTTGGCAACTTTCTTCATGGACTGTGATGCACTCTTTTACCTTGTCATATGTCTCCAATGGGGCTATGGTGGCCCTTGGCAACTCTCTTCATGGACTATGATGCACTGTGTTACCTTGTCATATGTCTCCAATGGGGCTATGGTGGCCCTTGGTAACTCTCTTCATGGACTGTGATGCACTCTTTTACCTTGTCATATGTCTCCAATGGGGCTATGGTGGCCCTTGGTAACTCTCTTCATGGACTGTGATGCACTGTGTTACCTTGTCATATGTCTCCAATGGGGCTATGGTGGCCCTTGGTAACTCTCTTCATGGACTGTGATGCACTCTTTTACCTTGTCATATGTCTTCAATGGGGCTATGGTGGCCCTTGGCAACTCTCTTCATGGACTGTGATGCACTGTGTTACCTTGTCATATGTCTCCAATGGGGCTATGGTGGCCCTTGGCAACTCTCTTCATGGACTGTGATGCACCCTGTTACCTTGTCATATGGCTCAAATATTCCTTATTTTTACAAGATTATTTCTAAACGTTGTTGATGTTTTCTTACATACTAATAAAAGACATGTAATTGCACGATTCTTTGTCCTCATTCTTCATGTTATTTTTTTAAAGCTCTAGTTTATCTTGTTGATCCTTAAAGGGACCTACCAAAAATATTTTTTTTATAAAAAATCATATATGTAAGACAATTGTAAATGACTTTAAGATTAACATCTCCAATGTAATCTTATTATTTGTCTTTATATATTTTTCTCTTAGCTTTATCATTGCATGATTATGATTAGCATAGTAATTGTTTTATATATGTATATATAGATTGTTATTTGTGTATATATGTATATTTCAATTTTCACATCCATGTGTGTATTTAAAAACTCTGCATGAATTGATGCACCTTTAACAAATGATCTGAGGATTGATACAATGATATAATCCCTGTAAAGTGTTCATTTTATTGAAATAGTATTGTCTATGTGTATCCTCTTTTTAAAAAAATAATAATGTCCCTTTAAGGGATGGTGAGCACAATTGTTAATGAATGTATTTCCATTTCTAAAGCATTTTTGTCCTTTTTACATGAACAAGGATATATAATCTTATTAATAAACAATCTTATTGTAATGTTGACAGCACATGTATTTCATTTTCTATTCTATCTTATTGTAAAAGTGTAACCAAATAAATCTCTGTGTGTAATGCAAATATTTTAGATGATGATTATTTTTGGAAAAATATGTTAACAAAATAATTCTACTCCCATATATGGCTATAGGTAGGCTGACCATATTTAAACTTGAATAAATGACACGTTTAATCAATCCATGTATCATTATTGTTATTCCAAAACAATCAAAACATATCTTAAAACATCAATGGCATATGTACAGTTGCAAGAAAAAGTATGTGAACCCTTTGGAATGATATGGATTTCTGCACAAATTGGTCATAAAATGTGATCTGATCATCATCTAAGTCACAACAATAGACAATCACAGTCTGCTTAAACTAATAACACACAAATAATGAAATGTTGCCATGTTTTTATTGAACACACCATGTAAACATTCACAGTGCAGGTGGAAAAAGTATGTGAACCCTTGGATTTAATAACTGGTTGAACCTCCTTTCGCAGCAATAATTTCAACCAAACGTTTCCTGTAGTTGCAGATCAGATGTGCACAACGGTCAGGAGTAATTCTTGACCATTCCTCTTTACAGAACTGTTTCAGTTCAGCAATATTCTTGGGATGTCTGGTGTGAATTGCTTTCTTGAGGTCATGCCACAGCATCTCAATCGGGTTGAGGTCAGGACTCTTACTGGGCCACTTCAAAAGGCGTATTTTCTTCTGTTTAAGCCATTCTGTTGTTGATTTACTTCTATGCTTTGGGTCATTGTCCTGTTGCAACACCCATCTTCTGTTGAGCTTCAGCTGGTAGACAGATGTCCTTAAGTTCTCCTGCAAAATGTCTTGATAAACTTGGGAATTCATTTTTCCTTCGATGATAGCAATCCGTCCAGGCCCTGACGCAGCAAAGCAGCCCCAAACCATGATGCCCCCACCACCATACTTCACAGTTGGGATGAGGTTTTGATGTTGGTGTGCTGTGTCTCTTTTTCACCACACATAGTGTTGTGTGTTTCTTCCAAACAACTCAACTTTGGTTTCATCCGTCCACAGAATATTTTGCCAGTACTGCTGTGGAACATCCAGGTGCTCTTGTGCAAACTGTAAACGTGCAGCAATGTTTTGTTTGGACAACAGTGGCTTCCTCTGTGGTATCCTCCCATGAAATCCATTCTTGTTTAGTGTTTTACGTATTGTAGATTTGCTAACAGGGATGTTAGCATTTGCCAGTGACTTTTGTAAGTCTTTAGCTGACACTCTAGGATTCTTCTTCACCTCATTGAGCAGTCTGCACTGTGCTTTTGCAGTCATCTTTACAGGATGGCCACTTCTAGGGAGAGTAGTAGCAGTACTGAACTTTCTCCATTTATAGACAATTTGTCTTACCGTGGACTGATGAGCAGCAAGGCTTTTGGAGATACTTTTATAACCCTTTCCAGCTTTATGCAAGTCAACAATTCTTAATCGTAGGTCTTCTGAGAGCTCTTTTGCGCGAGGCATCATTCACATCAGGCAATGCTTCTTGTGAAAAGCAAACCCAGAACTGGTGTGTGTTTTTTATAGGGCAGCTGTAACCAACACCTCCAATCTCATCTCATTGATTGGACTCCAGTT
This sequence comes from Bombina bombina, assembly GCF_027579735.1. NCBI lineage: Eukaryota > Metazoa > Chordata > Amphibia > Anura > Bombinatoridae > Bombina > Bombina bombina. The sequence continues at coordinate 613,879,078 of NC_069503.1, read as the reverse complement.
GGCTGACATTTCACTCCAATTAGCTCTTGGAGATGTCATTAGTCTAGGGGTTCACATACTTTTTCCACCTGCACTGTGAATGTTTACATGGTGTGTTCTATAAAAACATGGCAACATTTCATTCTTTGTGTGTTATTAGTTTAAGCAGACTGTGATTGTCTATTGTTGTGACTTAGATGATGATCAGATTATATTTTATGACCAATTTGTGCAGAAATCCATATAATTCCAAAGGGTTCACATACTTTTTCTTGCAACTGTATTTCTCATGTGTATCTTTTAAATGTTAAAGATATACACCATAGCTATAGTTCAAGGGACAGTCAAGTCCGAAAAGATGATTCATGATTTGGTGACATTCCTAGATAGCAATCTAGACACATACTAGTTCCTAAAATATAAATACGTTTTTAGTGATATGCCAAGCTGTCAACTGAGTCCTTGTATTGGCTGCGGTTTTTCAGCTATCTCGGATGCGCCATGTTGCTTAAAACGTCACCTGCCAGGCTGTCCAATGATTCCTTGTATTGACTGACGTTCTTACGTGATCAAGAATGTGCCTTTTATTGGATGGCGTTTTGACGCGATCAAGGATGCGCCTTTTTTTTGGGCGTTCTTACGTGATCAAGAATGTGCCTTTTATTGGATGGCGTTCTTACGTGATCAAGGAAGCGCCATGTTAAGACGTCACATGCAAAGGTAAAAAAACGTATGATTGGATTACGTAGTCCCACAATATTTGTTTGTGCACGTTAAACACGTTTGTGACTGCAGCCAATTTTAAAAACCTTGCGAATATGTATTATTTGCATCATGTTACATTGTTGACCCGTAGCTGATAAAGACCACCACATTCTCTTTTGCTGGATGTCTGGTTGAATAAACGAACGAAAGCAAAATGTTTTCATGCATATGATATTTCGAGGCAAGTGCAAATCTCTATAGTCCATGTTGTTTAATATGTTTGTCAACAATATGTTCCTTTTTCATAAAAATGACTGTTGTTTTTAATGTTAAAGATATCTAATTAATAAATATGCGCTATTGTGTTAGAATAAAGTAATCAATATGCATTTAGCTTTATCATATACTAAATATATGATGCCGACTTCTTCTAAATGTAATTTCGTTGTATATTTTATTAAAGGTTCATTAGACACTCACATTATAAATCAAAACTTTTTATTTTGTCTCTAGTTAGATAGTCCATTGTTTAACAAATACACGTTTCATTTTGCTTCTGTTCAAAGAAAATGTAATTAATTTTCAGACTCCTCGCCCAGCCTCTGAGTTTCATGTGAGTACCATCTCCAGCTTTCTCCTGTTTGTGTAAAGGGTCTTTTCATATGTTAATGATGGGGTATTGTCTTGTTTTACGGTTGTAATGGGGGTTCATCTATATTTTCAATAGAGCTAACCCGATTTTCTTTGAAAGTGTTTGAAGCTTTGTAATATTGATATCAGTATATGTTAATCTTGTTGTTTGTAGTAGTGTCTATTACATACAGTTCTGTTAAAAATATAGTATACTGTCCCTTTAATGCAAATGTTGATTTTTGTATCATGTATGAGTTCCACATTGTTTAATCTTCAAATATATTATTGTTAGCATATTTTCACCCCCCACTCCTAAAAGGACTTTAAACCATATTCATTGTTCAAACAAATGTCTTTCTAAAAAAAAATTAACACAATAATGTCTCTTTAAGAAAATATACTTTATTTAACACGTCAATATAAATCTGATTTCAATATTTAATTTTTGACCAAGTACATGTAGATATACCAACAAGCTTCAAATATGTGTTAGCATATGTAATTTTGTTAAAGGGACAGTTTAGAAAACAAATAATGTTTTGCATTATTCTAAAAGTCAATTTTGTAATATCAATGATATCAAAGGTTTCTCACCAATTAATCATTTGTCTTTGTTTATTTAAATTTGCTAGCTAAACCTATGAGGTTCGTGTGCTCATTTCTTCGAGCTTGAAGAGTGCATGTAATCATTATACAATTTGACCACTAGAGGGCATTTGGATAGCATTTGTATATGTAAAACCTTGTGCTCATACAGCATATTATTTACCATGTATTGATCATTGATATCTAAAAGGTTGTTATGTCAGAACAACAAATAAGTGGTCATTTTTCCTAGTCATAGATACAAGGTTAAGCACATAAGTCACACGTATTTCTCCATGTTTTGTTGTTTCCAACTTGATAATGCGTAATACAGTGTTTTCTTTGTAATCAATAATTTTCTGACTGTCCCTTTAAGCTGTGTTATTGACATTCAAACAGTAATATGCCATCATGGATAATTGTAATGGTAATTTTGTTTGCGATTCTGGAAACAGTTTGGACATCACATCACAGAAACCAATCAATATCATGAACAAGGATAGGTATGTGATGATGTGGTTTTCACACACTTATAACCCACACTCTGCAAACAATCTTCCTCCATGGACCCGGTCCCATAGAAGTAGATTATATACAGAGTGTGGTCCACAAGTGTATGAAAACCACATCATCACATACCTATCCATTACACATTAAATAAAAAAAACATTAAAGATGAAAATAAATACTTACTTCCTCTTCCTTCCCCTCTTCCCACGGGGCTGAGGCTCTGGGAGGGGCAACTGCCGACTCCGAAGAGTTCTCCTTGGAGATGTTGTGGGAAGAGTGGAAGGAAGAGTACTGGGATGACCAAGGTGAGGAGGAGAAGATGGCTGAGGAGGAGAAGATGGCTGAGGAGGAGAAGATGGCTGAGGAGGAGAAGCTGGCTGAAGAGGAGGAGATGGCTGAAGAGGATGAGATGGCTGAAGAGGAGTAGATGGCCCGGCAGGAGTAGATGGGCCGGCAGGAGTAGATGGGCCGGCAGGAGGAGATGGCCCAGCAGCAGGAGGCCCAGCAGCAAGAGGCCCAGCAGCAGGAGGCCCAGCAGCAGGAGGCGGACCAGGAGGTAGACCAGCATGCGCCTCCTGGAAAAAATTGAACATCTCTTGGTGCAGATTAAAGATTCTGTTTTGGCCTTGTTCGATTCTATTGAGTATGTTTATTATTTGGTTTTGTCCTTCAATTATTTGATTTTGTCCATCAAGAATTCGGGTGCGGCCTTCGATATTTTGTATCCGGGAGTTACGCATCTGGTCTATGTAGTCCAGTAGAACCCGCACCTCCGCTATTTCCTCTTGTTGTGCTTGGCGGGGTACCCGTGCACGGCGGGGTGCCCGTGCACAGCGGTGTGCGGGTCCTTGAGGGTCCTCTGGTTCCGCGGGCTCCTCCTCTGCTTCCGGGGCCTCTTCATCAGCTTCCGTGCGCTCTTCGTCACGGGGGGCCTCTTCCCTCCGAAGTGGAAATTCCTCCCCACCACTCTCATCACGGGGAGATAGATGAGGCTGTGTTTCTTGTGCTGCCTCCTCCCGAGACTCTGTATATTAAAAAAAAAATAAAAAAAAATGTATATATTAGCATATTTGCAAATCAAGCTTTAAATGACTTAGCTTACGATACAATTACAAATGCAGAATCATTAATCCACTTTGAAATCTAACAAACAATCAATACGATTTCCGCTTTTTCAAAACCGTGTTTGTGATATCTCTGGTCAATCTGAATGTTTTCGCGTTTGTTTTCAGTCTGTTTAAATGCACACCTAACCTATAGCCTAGATACTGATGTAACCGCAAAGTAATTGAATGCGTGTAAACAACGTTATAGCATTAATCTGATCCTTAAAGGGACATGAAACCCAATGTTTTATCTTTCATGATTTAGAAGCATACATTTATTATCAACTTTCTAATGTACTTTTCTTATCTAATTAGCTTCATTCTCTGGATATTCTTTGCTGAAAAGCATATCTAAATATGCTTATAAGATGCTGATTGTTAGCTGAATATAGCTGCCTCCTGTGATTGTTTCACCGTGTGCATGGCTATTTCTTCATTAAAATATATCTCAAGAATGATTCAAATTAGGTAATATAAGTACATTTGAATGTTTTGTCAAATTGTATTCGCTACCTCAATCATGAAAGTAAAGGTTTGCGTATAGTGTCCCTTGAAATACATTCGTATGTGAATTTATTGTTCAATGAGCTTACCGTCAGATGAGAGTGGCAGGTTCCCGGTATCAATTCCTCCGATACCGACTATTTCCACCTCGGAGATGCTGGGCCGCAACATTTCCTCCCATCGGCAGTACTCTATTTCCAGGGCAGGTCCGCCACCGGTTCCTGCGGCATGTCGGGCCTCCAGGCTTAACTTTTTCTTGAGATCCATCTTACAGTCCCGGTAGCGATGTTTTATCGAATCAAGATCTCTGTTCCGGCCACCCACTGCATTGACTGCATTTCTTATCTCATTCCAGAGCCTCCTCTTGTCAGCCGGGGTAGTCTTCTGGTGCTGCAGCCTCCTATACCTGGCCATATAGGCCTCTATGAGGGCCTCCTTCTCCTCCATCGAAAACCTCGCCTCCCTAGTCGCCTTGGCCTTCCCCTGTGACGATGCCCTCTGTTTCCCGGACTGTGAAGCCCTACTCTGTCCGCCACTGGGCCCAGCCACTTGTTCATCTTGAACCAAGTGGCTGGGTCCACCCACCGCTTCCACCCCCGCTTACTGCCCCCCTTCCTGCCCCCCTTCCTGCCCTGTTCCTCTCCCCCTCCCTCTCCTCCCCCCTCTACCTCTCCCCTGCCTGGCCTCCATCTGTTCCCTAAACTAAACCCCAAATAATCAAACAAAAAGTGAGTGTGATGAAATGAAAGGGGGTCAAAATAAAGAACTAAAAAGACAAAAAAAGTGCTGAAAGTGTGAGAGGGATGTAAAAAAACAAAGAGGGTAAGGAGTATTTAAATAAACCAAAAGAAGAAGAAGACTAAAAGGAGGATATGTAAACTAAATGTAACTAGGGGATGGGGATGGGATGGGTATGGGGTATGGGATAAGAGTAAATGGGATGAAAGGGAATGGGACTACAGGGAATGGGGTATGGAGTGTAGTATGAGGGGGTAGGGGGTATGGAGTGTATGTAGTGTTATTGATAAGTGTATGTATGTATTTAATGTGTTTGCGTGTAAATGTGTTACGTGTACAGAAAAATCACTCGCTCGCTAACTCACACTACTACTAATTCTTACTAACACACTACTACTAATTCTCACTAACAAACACTCCCACTAACTCTCACTAACTACCACTAACTTACGCTCCCACTAACAACTCTCACTAACAACTCCCACTCCCACTAACTCACTCACGCTCCCACTAACAGACTCTCTCCCACTCCCACTAACTCCCACTAACTCACTCACGATAACACTAACAACTGACTCTCTCACGCTAACACTAACTCACTCACAATAATGCACCAACTCTCTAATCTTAAACCTCCAATCTCCAAAGACCCACCAGCAACACAGTCAAAGAAGCCCTGCTTGTGTGGTGCTTATATACCCTGTGTAAATGTTTAATGATGTACCAATTTCCGTTGTAAATTGTGTTCAGGTGTGCTTTATTAGCAATTAATATTAGTGCAATGTGTATTAGTTGTGTGAATTTGCGCATGCTCATTTTGAGTTAGTATTTGTGGAATGTGTAGAATGCGATGATGTCATAGTGCTCGTTTTCTATAACATTGTCCAATAGTATTCTTTTTAAATGTGAATTTGCGATGGTGTGTTATTAGTGAAGTGTTGTATATGTATGTTTGTCCTAATATATAGTTATATTGAATGCGATTATTTTTCTAGTGTATGTATATATTTTTTATTCCTTGTTGTTATTTTGCGAATTTCCGCATCTTAAAGTATATGCGTATTCCCCGTATTAAATTTTATTTCAAATCCCCCCCGCTTGTGAATGTGTAATGCTTGTGTGCTTTGTTGATTGATTGTTGTTGTGACATTTGCGGCGTGTTATTGTTGTGCATGATGTGGTATGCGTCATATGACCGAGCTGTGCGTATTCTCGCGAGATCGAGTGTTAGTTGCAAAAAGCTATTTTTTTGCTTTCCCATTGATCTCTATGGGAGACTGTCTTACGCGGGCAGTATTACGCGTGTGACATACACGCGTTAGGAGCATCGTTAGATGGTCTGTTTTGAACTCTAAATACCGGAGTCAAACAATGACGTGCGTTAGACATAAAACACGCGTGGCGTTAGCAACCCATCTACCGCCGAACTCTAAATCTAGCCGTGTGTGAAGAACATTGGAATGTAAAATATGCATAATGTGCTTTGGGTTTTGTGTTGTAGATCTAATGCGGTGTTGGGTTAGTGCACATGAAGAATTATTTATCTTAAGGCACGTTATGTAAAAATTAAATATAAAATATTGACAAATATTATAGTAACTGTAAAATATGCAAGAGAATTGCCTGGTATTTTGGGGATTGGACTGTACTTTTCATTCAAGACCAGACTGATATACTGCAGGAAAGTTCTTCTCTGTGAAAGGCATATGCTGGGCAAAAAGAGAGGGTGTTCCTGGGATGGTAACTAACCATAGACCTATTATGCTATTGCTCGTTCCCTGGTTTGAACGCTTCTCTATTTTTCTTTTTTTTTCATTTAAATGTTTTATTGATTTTAATGACATAAGTACATTATCTGATAAATAACATTTTCAACAAAATGTAACAAAACAAAAACATATTTAAGCAAAGTACTCGCTGATATTTGAAAAGTCTCAAGAGGCCTAGGGTTCAAGTTGATCTTTGTAAGTCTATCCAGTCGAGAATGTCCTTTTTCTTATGGACAGAGTACTTAAACTTCAAACAAGGTTAAACAATTCAAACAGTTTAATAATTTACAATAGTGTACTTTCTATTACTGAGGTTAGAGGTAATTAGTATCCACTTCGTATAGTTAATATAACATCTTAAATTGTGTTAATGTGAAATAAGTATTTTCTTTTGTTCAAATCGTGTCTCTTTGATCTCAAATTAATATAACGTCTAAAATAAAGTTTTGTTTACCCACAAAAGTGTAGTGTAATTTTTCTAACTCCCGGACATGATCCATTTCTTTTAACCACAATGGTGAAAGGGGGGGGGCAGACTTTTTTCATAGTTTGGGTATAAGTAGTTTTGCGCAGTTCAGCATACAGTAAGTTTTTTACGATATTGACAGGAGACCGGGGGGGGGGGGCATTTAATAGAATAATAGTGGGGGAGAGATTGATGCAGGTTCCTATAGTTGTGTTAATACAGTCATTGATTTTGTCCCAATAGTCTTTGATAAAGGGGCAGGACCACCATATACAGGGAGTGCAGAATTATTAGGCAAATGAGTATTTTGACCACATCATCCTCTTTATGCATGTTGTCTTACTCCAAGCTGTATAGGCTCGAAAGCCTACTACCAATTAAGCATATTAGGTGATGTGCATCTCTGTAATGAGAAGGGGTGTGGTCTAATGACATCAACACCCTATATCAGGTGTGCATAATTATTAGGCAACTTCCTTTCCTTTGGCAAAATGGGTCAAAAGAAGGACTTGACAGGCTCAGAAAAGTCAAAAATAGTGAGATATCTTGCAGAGGGATGCAGCACTCTTAAAATTGCAAAGCTTCTGAAGCGTGACAATCGAACAATCAAGCGTTTCATTCAAAATAGTCAACAGGGTCGCAAGAAGCGTGTGGAAAAACCATGGCGCAAAATAACTGCCCATGAACTGAGAAAAGTCAAGCGTGCAGCTGCCAAGATGCCACTTGCCACCAGTTTGGCCATATTTCAGAGCTGCAACATCACTGGAGTGCCCAAAAGCACAAGGTGTGCAATACTCAGAGACATGGCCAAGGTAAGAAAGGCTGAAAGACGACCACCACTGAAAAAGACACACAAGCTGAAACGTCAAGACTGGGCAAAGAAATATCTCAAGACTGATTTTTCTAAGGTTTTATGGACTGATGAAATGAGAGTAAGTCTTGATGGGCCAGATGGATGGGCCCGTGGCTGGATTGGTAAAGGGCAGAGAGCTCCAGTCCGACTCAGACGCCAGCAAGGTGGAGGTGGAGTACTGGTTTGGGCTAGTATCATCAAAGATGAGCTTGTGGGGCCTTTTTGGGTTGAGGATGGAGTCAAGCTCAACTCACAGTCCTACTGCCAGTTTCTGGAAGACACCTTCTTCAAGCAGTGGTACAGGAAGAAGTCTGCATCCTTCAAGAAAAACATGATTTTCATGCAGGACAATGCTCCATCACACGCGTCCAAGTACTCCACAGCGTGGCTGGCAAGAAAGGGTATAAAAGAAGAAAATCTAATGACATGGCCTCCTTGTTCACCTGATCTGAACCCCATTGAGAACCTGTGGTCCATCATCAAATGTGAGATTTACAAGGAGGGAAAACAGTACACCTCTCTGAACAGTGTCTGGAAGGCTGTGGTTGCTGCTGCACGCAATGTTGATGGTGAACAGATCAAAACACTGACAGAATCCATGGATGGCAGGCTTTTGAGTGTCCTTGCAAAGAAAGGTGGCTATATTGGTCACTGATTTGTTTTTGTTTTGTTTTTGAATGTCAGAAATGTATATTTGTGAATGTTGAGATGTTATATTGGTTTCACTGGTAAAAATAAATAATTGAAATGGGTATATATTTGTTTTTTGTTAAGTTGCCTAATAATTATGCACAGTAATAGTCACCTGCACACACAGATATCCCCTAAAATAGCTATAACTAAAAACAAACTAAAAACTACTTCCAAAACTATTCAGCTTTGATATTAATGAGTTTTTTGGGTTCATTGAGAACATGGTTGTTGTTCAATAATAAAATTAATCCTCAAAAATACAACTTGCCTAATAATTCTGCACTCCCTGTATGTGAAAGTGGGCCTACTTCACCGCAATGCCTCCAACAGAGAGAGGATGAATTGGGAAATATGCTATGTAAACAGTGAGGAGTGAAGTACCACCTGGAGAGTAATTTATAGTTGGATTCTGCTATTATTAGGGAGATAGATGATTTCTTGGTCATATTAAAAATGTGGCTCCAATGAGTATCTTTTAAGGAGGTATTAAGTTATTTTTCCCATTTTAAGGGGGAAGGAGCCCCTAAAGATTTTTTATACAGTAGATATATGGGATTTAGACATGGAGGGGGTAGTACATAATAGTTTGAATGGGGTACGTGGCCTGGTGAGTTCGGATTTGTGTGGGTTGTTGGCAATGGCATGTCTTGCCTGAAGGTATGGGAACCAATGTTGGAAAGGAGGGCCAATAATTTGGGCTACCTCTATCTGTGATCATATTAGGCTACTTTCTCCTGTTAAGTGTAGTCAGTCCACGGGTCATCCATTACTTATGGGATTATATCTCCTCCCTAACAGGAAGTGCAAGAGGATCACCCAAGCAGAGCTGCTATATAGCTCCTCCCCTCTACGTCATACCCAGTCATTCTCTTGCACCTAACTAATAGATAGGACGTGTGAGAGGACTGTGGTTGTTAAACTTAGTTTTTATTTCTTCAATCAAAAGTTTGTTATTTTAAACAGCACCGGAGTGTGTTGTTTTTTTCTCAGGCAGCATTAGAAGAAGAATCTACCTGAGTTTGTGTATGATCTTAGCGGTCGTAACTAAGATCCATTTGCTGTTCTCGGCCATTCTGAGGAGCGAGGTAACTTCAGAACAGGGGACAGCGGGCAGGGTTCACCTGCAAGGAGGTATGTTGCAGTATATTATTTTCTAAGGAATGGAATTGACTGAGAAAATACTGCTGATACCGATGTAATGTAAGTGCAGCCTTAAATGCAGTAGTAGTGACTGGTATCAGGCTGATATGTATGTATGTTTATAAACAATGAAGGTTACCTTGTATTGGGACAAATTGCAGCCGCAGGGTATGTGCAGGTAAAAAATGATGTCTTTATTGTAAGATCAAAAACAGGGTGTCAAACAAACTCAGGGGTACATTGAAACAATGGCAAACGTCCGACGCGTTTCCTGCCCGGAGGCACTTCGTCAGGGACTTAAATTGTATGAACATTAAACAACTTAAAAAGGCTTGCGTACCTACGTCACAATGAGAGCACCTGTGTACTGCAATTAAAGGGACAGAATAGTACTGTCAGTGGAAACTGTTTTATGCTTGGTCAAAATGAGAACCTTTTCAATGGGCTCTGCATAGGTTAAAATTGGATTCTCAGTAATCAATGTATATGAATCTTGTATCGATGTGAATTAATTGTAAGAATGAAAAAATAAACGTTTAATGACCATGCTACCAAGTTGTTAATTATATCAGTACACAGTTGATAAAGAATTAAACTAAAATGTTAAAAAATGAAATAACATAATATCACATTGCTCCGTAGGTAGACAAAAAAGAATATCAATAAAAATAAGCTGAAAAAAAACATTAAATAAAATATCTAAGCTAATTGTTATAACAATGTACTGCAGACTCTCAGAGGAAAAAAGAGTTAATATCTAGTATCAAAATTTCAAAGAGTGAGATAAATAAAATCTCATGCGTATTTTCAATAACATTAGTAAAATACACGTAAACTATATTAGTACTAGGGATATAGTTATATGCATGTAGCAGATAACCAAAAATGGGAAATACTTAAACAAAAATAACTTTTGATACATTTGACAGTTGTTATTATGTCAAATCCTCCTATGGCTGCGGTGTTAGATTACCTAGAGCATTAGAACACAAAGGACAAGGAATGTGACTTCAAGAGAAAAATATGATGTTAAATTTTAGATTTTGGGTGAAGTGAAGTGAAAAATCATTAATAGTGGTGATTAAATGAATCTACATTCTAATTCTAGTGATGCGATACTGAAACTTTGAATATAAAATACAAAATAAAATAAACTTCTTATTGAAGTTGTGTAAAATGTAATACTAAACTAAATGTGATGGTAATGGTTCGTGCTTGTTAATTTATACTTGTTATTTTTGTTTTCACCCTCTCAAAGCATGATATTGATTAAAAATTCTTTTCACAATTTTCAAATGCTGTGTTAACGTTCTTTATTTATATGTATCATATAATACCTATATAGGTGACAATATCCCGTGTTAAATAGGGGTGGGCAAAAATCTAAATAACCCCTATTTAACACGGGATATTGTCACCTATATAGGTACAGTAACGTTTTTTATATTGCTTGTAAATTTATTTGAAAAGTATTTTCCAAGCTTGCTAGTCTAATTGCTAGTTTGTTTAAACATGTCTGACACAGAGGAATCTCTTTGTGCAATATGTTTAAAGGCCAATGTGGAGCCCAATAGAAATTTGTGTACTAATTGAATTGATGCTACTTTAAATAAAAGCCAATCTGTACATGTAAAGAAAATTTCACCAGACAACGAGGGGGAAGTTATGCCGACTAACTCTCCTCACGTGTCAGTACCTGCATCTCCCGCTCAGGAGGTGCGTGATATTGTGGCGCCAAGTACATCAGGGCGGCCCTTACAAATCACTTTGCAAGACATGGCTAATGTTATGACTGAAGTATTATCTAAATTGCCAGAATTTAGGGGTAAACGCGACCACTCTGGGGTGAGAACAGAGTGCGCTGATAATAATAGAGCCATGTCTGATACTGCGTCACAATTTGCAGAACATGAGGACGGAGAGCTTCATTCTGTGGGTGACGGATCTGATCCAAATAAACTGGACTCAGACATTTCAAATTTTAAATTTAAGCTTGAGAACCTCCGTGTATTACTAGGGGAGGTATTAGCGGCTCTGAATGATTGTAATACGGTTGCAATTCCAGAGAAAATATGTAGGCTGGATAAATATTTTGCGGTACCGACGTGTACTGACGTTTTTCCTATACCTAAAAGGCTTACAGAAATTGTTAACAAGGAGTGGGATAGACCCGGTGTGCCTTTTTCACCCCCTCCTATATTTAGGAAAATGTTTCCAATAGACGCCACCACACGGGACTTATGGCAGACGGTCCCTAAGGTGGAGGGAGCAGTTTCTACTCTGGCTAAGCGCACCACTATCCCGGTGGAGGATAGCTGTGCTTTTTCAGATCCAATGGACAAAAAGTTAGAGGGTTACCTTAAGAAAATGTTTGTTCAACAAGGTTTTATATTGCAACCCCTTGCATGCATTGCGCCTGTCACGGCTGCAGAAGCATTCTGGTTTGAGTCTCTGGAAGAGACCATTAGCTCAGCTCCGTTGGATGAGATTATAGACAAGCTTAGAGTCCTTAAGCTAGCTAATTCATTTATTTCTGATGCCGTAGTACACTTAACTAAACTTACGGCTAAGAACTCTGGATTCACCATTCAAGCACGCAGAGCGCTGTGGCTTAAGTCCTGGTCAGCCGATGTGACTTCTAAATCTAAATTGCTTAACATACCTTTCAAAGGGCAGACATTATTTGGGCCCAGTTTGAAAGAAATTATCGCTGACATTACTGGAGGTAAGGGCCATGCCCTGCCTCAAGACAGAGCCAAACCAAGGGCTAAACAGTCTAATTTTCGTGCCTTTCGTAACTTCAAGGCAGGAGCAGCATCAACTTCCTCCGCTCCAAAACAGGAAGGAACTGTTGCTCGCTACAGACAGGGCTGGAAACCTAACCAGTCCTGGAACAAGGGCAAGCAGGCCAGAAAACCCGCTGCTGCCCCTAAGACAGCATGAAGTGAGGGCCCCCGATCCGGAAACGGATCTGGTGGGGGCAGACTTTCTCTCTTCACCCAGGCTTGGGCAAGAGATGTCCAGGATCCCTGGGCGTTAGAAATCATATCTCAGGGATATCTTCTGGACTTCAAAGCTTCTCCTCCAAAAGGGAGATTTCATCTTTCAAGGTTGTCGGCAAACCAGATAAAGAAAGAGGCGTTTCTACGCTGTGTACAAGACCTTTTACTAATGGGAGTGATCCACCCGGTTCCGCGGTCGGAACACGGACAAGGGTTTTACTCAAATCTGTTTGTGGTTCCCAAAAAAGAGGGAACCTTCAGACCAATCTTGGACTTAAAGATCCTAAACAAATTCCTAAGAGTTCCATCGTTCAAAATGGAAACTATTCGGACAATCTTACCTATGATCCAAAAGGGTCAGTACATGACCACAGTGGATTTAAGGGATGCCTACCTTCACATACCGATTCACAAAGATCATTACCGGTACCTAAGGTTTGCCTTCCTAAACAGGCATTACCAGTTTGTAGCTCTTCCCTTCGGGTTAGCTACAGCTCCAAGAATCTTTACAAAGGTTCTGGGTTCTCTTCTGGCGGTACTAAGACCGCGAGGAATATCGGTAGCTCCGTACCTAGACGACATTCTGATACAAGCGTCAAGTTTCCAAGCTGCCAAGTCTCATACAGAGTTAGTTCTGGCATTTCTAAGGTCACATGGGTGGAAGGTGAACGTAGAAAAGAGTTCTCTATTGCCACTCACAAGAGTTCCCTTCTTAGGGACTCTTATAGATTCTGTAGAAATGAAAATTTACCTGACAGAGGACAGGTTAACAAAACTCCTAAATGCTTGCCGTGTCCTTCATTCCATTCAACACCCGTCAGTGGCTCAATGCATGGAGGTAATCGGTTTAATGGTAGCGGCAATGGACATAGTACCCTTTGCACGCCTGCATCTCAGACCACTGCAATTGTTCATGCTAAGTCAGTGGAATGGGGATTACTCAGATTTGTCCCCTATGCTGAATCTGGATCAAGAGACCAGAAATTCTCTTCTATGGTGGCTCTCTCGGCCACATCTGTCCAGGGGAATGCCCATCAGCAGACCAGATTGGACGATTGTAACAACAGACGCCAGCCTGCTAGGTTGGGGCGCTGTCTGGAATTCCCTGAAGACTCAGGGATCATGGACTCAGGAGGAGAGTCTCCTTCCAATAAACATTCTGGAATTAAGAGCAGTTTTCAATGCCCTTCTGGCTTGGCCTCAGTTAGCATCTCTGAGGTTCATCAGGTTTCAGTCGGACAACATCACGACTGTGGCTTACATCAACCATCAGGGAGGGACAAGGAGTTCCCTAGCGATGATGGAAGTCTCAAAGATAATTCATTGGGCAGAGTCTCACTCTTGCCACCTATCAGCGATCCACATCCCAGGCGTGGAGAACTGGGAGGCGGATTTCCTAAGTCGCCAGACTTTTCATCCGGGGGAGTGGGAACTTCATCCGGAGGTGTTTGCCCAAATACTTCGGTGTTGGGGCAAACCAGATCTGGATCTCATGGCGTCTCGCCAGAACGCCAAGCTTCCTTGTTACGGATCCAGGTCCAGGGACCCGGGAGCAGTACTGATAGATGCTCTGACAGCACCTTGGGTCTTCAACATGGCTTATGTGTTTCCACCCTTCCCGATGCTTCCTCGATTGATTGCCAGGATCAAACAGGAGAGAGCATCGGTGATTCTAATAGCGCCTGCGTGGCCACGCAGGACCTGGTATGCAGATCTAGTGGACATGTCGTCCTGTCCACCTTGGTCTCTGCCTCTGAGACAGGACCTTCTGATTCAGGGTCCTTTCAAACATCAAAATCTAATTTCTCTGAGGCTGACTGCATGGAGATTGAACGCTTGATTTTATCAAAGCGTGGATTTTCGGAGTCAGTAATTGATACCTTAATACAGGCTAGGAAACCTGTTACCAGGAAAATTTACCATAAAATATGGCGTAAATACTTGCATTGGTGCGAATCCAAGAGTTACTCATGGAGTAAGGTTAGGATTCCTAGGATATTGTCTTTTCTACAAGAAGGTTTAGAAAAGGGTTTATCTGCTAGTTCGTTAAAGGGACAGATCTCAGCTCTGTCCATCCTTTTACACAAACGTCTGTCAGAAGTTCCAGACGTTCAGGCTTTTTGTCAGGCTTTGACCAGGATTAAGCCTGTGTTTAAGACTGTTGCTCCGCCGTGGAGCTTAAACTTAGTTCTTAACGTTTTACAGGGTGTTCCGTTTGAACCCCTTCATTCCATTGATATCAAGCTGTTATCTTGGAAAGTTCTGTTTTTAGTGGCTATTTCCTCGGCTCGAAGAGTCTCTGAGTTATCGGCCTTACATTGTGATTCTCCTTATCTGATTTTTCATTCAGACAAGGTAGTTCTGCGTACTAAACCTGGGTTCTTACCTAAGGTAGTCACTAACAGGGATATCAATCAAGAGATTGTTGTTCCATCATTGTGCCCTAACCCTTCTTCAAAGAAGGAACGACTTCTGCACAATCTGGACGTCGTCCGTGCCCTAAAATTTTATTTACAGGCAACTAAAGATTTTCGCCAAACTTCTTCCCTGTTTGTCATTTATTCTGGACAGAGGAGAGGTCAAAAAGCTTCAGCTACCTCTCTCTCTTTCTGGCTTCGTAGCATAATACGTTTAGCCTATGAGACTGCTGGACAGCAGCCTCCTGAAAGAATTACAGCTCATTCTACTAGAGCTGTGGCTTCCACTTGGGCCTTTAAAAATGAGGCCTCTGTTGAACAGATTTGCAAGGCTGCAACTTGGTTTTCACTTCACACCTTTTCAAAATTTTACAAATTTGACACTTTTGCTTCTTCGGAGGCTGTTTTTGGGAGAAAGGTTCTACAGGCAGTGGTTCCTTCCGTGTAAAGATCCTGCCTGTCCCTCCCATCATCCGTGTACTTTTAGCTTTGGTATTGGTATCCCATAAGTAATGGATGACCCGTGGACTGACTACACTTAACAGGAGAAAACATAATTTATGCTTACCTGATAAATTCCTTTCTCCTGTAGTGTAGTCAGTCCACGGCCCGCCCTGTTTTACGGCAGGTCTAAATTTTAAATTAAACTCCAGTCACCACTGCACCCTATAGTTTCTCCTTTCTCGTTTGGTTTCGGTCGAATGACTGGGTATGACGTAGAGGGGAGGAGCTATATAGCAGCTCTGCTTGGGTGATCCTCTTGCACTTCCTGTTAGGGAGGAGATATAATCCCATAAGTAATGGATGACCCGTGGACTGACTACACTACAGGAGAAAGGAATTTATCAGGTAAGCATAAATTATGTTTTTTAGTAACAGGTAGACTGGTAGATTTGAGTTTATTTTTTTTATTTTTAACAAATTCACAGAGGAAAAGCAGATCCTCTGTTTGTGCACAAAGAATACACATATAGCACACACTTAATTCCACATATAGAGAGAGAGAAAATGTAATGTAGTGTAAATAGTGCTTGGTGTAACCACATTTAACAAACTAAAATAAAATCATAATCTTTATTAAGTAAAAACATTTAAAATTGGGTCTTAAAAACAAAAAGTTCCATGACCATAAATCTATATAATGGAGTGAATATCAGCCACACCACTGTAAACCTATTACTGAAACTGAGTATATGAATCAAATCTCTCAGAGTTGCAATTATGATATAGCCAGTGTTTAAACTAGTATCTGTGGCAATGTTACCAAATTAGTGTTGCATCTACGAGGAGGATAGATTTGTATAAATCATATAGTACTGTGAATGAAGTTGAAGCACAACAATTATTAGGTCCGATTGGCAATAGTTAGATATCTGGAAAGAAGGATGCAATTGGGATGGTATTCTTAACCAGTACCTGTAAAAGCTTGTAAAGCCTGCCCTAAGGGTTAATAAGATGTGTAGAACCAGTCCTAAAAGACAAAAAACGAGAGGCGCTCTTGGTTCAGCAAATTCCAAGCAAAGTAGACAGCGAATAAAAAATAAATCAAAGTACTCACAAACAGAATTGCACATACATTGCAATATCA
Source organism: Bombina bombina (assembly GCF_027579735.1). Lineage (NCBI taxonomy): Eukaryota > Metazoa > Chordata > Amphibia > Anura > Bombinatoridae > Bombina > Bombina bombina. The sequence goes on along the minus strand of NC_069503.1, from coordinate 613,862,390 downwards.
TGCAAGCCGAAACTTCTGAGCCGTTCGGCTTACTCACAGTGGCTGAAGCTGATGGTATCCAAAACGAGGCTCCACTCCTGATGCCAATCCCCTCTCAGGAACGCCGACAGGAACCAATCAGCAAACAAGTCTTTAAGAACATTCACAGACCCACATTTTCAGAGCTGAAAATGTGGGTCTGTGAATGTTCTTAAAGACTTGTTTGCTGATTGGTTCCTGTCGGCGTTCCTGAGAGGGGATTGGCATCAGGAGTGGAGCCTCGTTTTGGATACCATCAGCTTCAGCCACTGTGAGTCAGCCGAACGGCTCAGAAGTTTCGGCTTGCACGATATTGCACTGTATGTGCAATTCTGTTTGTGAGTACTTTGATTTATTTTTTATACGCTGTCTACTTTGCTTGGAATTTGCTGCACCAAGAGTGCCTCTCGTTTTTTGTCTTTTAGGACTGGTTCTATTTTTCTGCTATTTGGAGAGAGCTGCTGTTATCCTCATATCGTCGTGGGATCTGGTTTATGGTTTTATATGGACATATATTCTTTGTGATTTGGGACGTTTTTATACACGTTTTACACACACTCAACACAAATTTTGTTGGTACTAAGGTTCTTTTATTATTATTATTTTTATACTTCACAGTGTTTGTAGTATGTTTATTTTTTGCCCCATATACTAACAGGTTGGGAAATTGAATTTATATACGCTAACATTATTATATTTATTGGCGCACCTCCTATATAGTTCCTGATAGTGTTGCTATTTAGGTATCTAGCGGTTTTTAATAAGATGTGTACTGTAGTTAGGATGTCACACTGTTCTGTATTAGAGGTAGCAGTACTATAGCCGTAGAGAATCTTGCTGGTGTATGGATTATTCACTAGGTAGAATCCAGACCAATATCATACTGTATATAGAGTAGCCATATAATTTAAAAGTTTAAGAATATATACCAGATTACCCTGAGGATTATTATGTTCACTGCTGATAAAGTTTGTTACTGCTACAAAAATATCATAATATTAAGGAATCATACAGAGGTACTAATACAATGCCAGTACTTTGTTTGTTATGAATATAAACTGCCTCTGAGCAGTCAGCGTGCATGCACCGGTACTATAACAATCCCAGTACCAAGTTCTAATAGCTCAGACTATGTATGCGGTTAGCAAAATCAAGTGTGAATGAAAAATAGCCACAGCACTACATTAAAAAACTGGTAGGAGCCCCAAACAACTCCCTGCCGTCCTTGACATGTTTCACCAAATGACTTTTTTGAGGGTTTATTCTCTTTGTTTGGGGTCTGAAGAGTACTGGAGTGTAATAGTAAGGGGTTGTTTAGTAGTGGGGTGAAGGGGGATATGGGTCCAGATAGTGTAGTGTGACAGGATAAGGATTTATCGCAGATGTTAAAGGTTGCTGCTATGTATGGATTAGCAGTCACCTCGAGCGGTCTGTGTTTTTTCGGGATCCAGCAGGTATCGCCTAGATTCATGCCTTCTTCTAGAGCGGATTCTAATTGAACCCACATCATATTGGGTTTGGAATGTTTCCAGGCTACTTATTTCGCTAAGTGTGTTGATTTATAGTAGTCAAGGAGATTAGGCAGACCAAGGTATAGGGTATGTTTGGAGACTCTTGGTCTATTTTGGGACCAAATAAACATTTCAAATGCTTTCTGCTGTCTTGTCAGGTATAGAAGAGGTAACTCCAGCACAAGAACCTGGAAAATATATAAGAATTTAGGGAGAAGAACAATTTTAACTGCGTTTATACACCCCATCCAGGAAATGTGTCCCTGCTTATGCCAATAATTTAGTAAGGTTTGTGATTCGGTTTGCAATGGGATGTAGTTTAGGTCATATAGTTGGAAATGGGTTGTAGTTATATCAATTCTTAGATTATGTATCCAGTTAGAGAACACTTTGTAATCTGTAAGTTATTTTAAGAGGGGGAGGGGGATAGAGATAATGGGGTACCTTAAAGTGAATATAATGTCGTCTGAATAAAGTTAACATTTTTGATGAATGGAGCCAAAAGTCACACCTTTAATTAGAGGATTGTTCCTGACCTGTGCTGCCAAGGTTTCTACTGTGAGTGCAAATAGTAGAGGAGAGAGGGGGCAGCCCTGTCTTGTGCCGTTATTAATAGGGATTTTCTGTGAAAGGGTGCTATTTGCAGTGATCTTAGCGGTTGGTTTTCTGTACAAAGCTTGAATAGGATTTATTGACGTTTTTGTAAATCCAAATTTTGACAGGGTAGACCAGAGGAAATCCCAGTCCACCCTGTCAAAAGATTTTTCCGCGTCAGTGGATAAGAGAATAAGCGAGGATTTTTTGATGGTCGCTGGGGTCAAGGTCTGTAAGACACGGATCATTTTGTCTTTAGCCTCTCTACCAGGGATAAAGCCAACTTGGTCGGTATGTATTATAGTGGGGAGGATCTTATTTATGCTTGTAGCTAGTAATTTGGTGTAAAGCTTGATGTCAATATTAATTAGGGAAATTGGATGGTAGTTTGTGACCAAGTCTGTAGGCTTGCCTGGCTTTGGAATTACCAAAATTGTGGCCTCCAGGAGGGAGGGGATAGTTGGCCATTATGGTCTAGGGATTGATACATTTCCAAGAGGTGGGGACTGATCTGTGTTTTCAGAAGATGGTAGAATTTGAGAGTAAACCCGTCGGGCCCTGAGGCTTTTTACCGTGCAGAAGGGTTTTAATAGACTCATATATCTCCTGTAGATTAAATAGAGCATCAAGCATGGAGCAGTCCTCATTTGTGAGGGAGGGTTGTCAGGGAGGTAACAACTTTACAAGACAAAAATGTGAAATGTAACACTATTGTGATTTGGTAACACTAGCTTCAAAGTGAAACCAAGTAGTATAGTGTAAAGTTGTTATAAAGTATGGTTTTCAGGATATACTGAATACTTAATTATATACATAGGTGTCACATTAGACCCTTATTGAGGGAGAAGCGACATGTTAGACATTTGATAGAAAATATGCAAAATAGAATCTCTATTTGTAATCCTCAGTGATCTCTGTAGAAAATCCTTAAGTAAGGTAAACACAAATTTCAGAGTTGTAATCCACAATGAAAGGTTAGAAGTAGTTATTCATCAAATAACATTTAGACAGTCACACTTGGTATGAATCTTAATATTCTGCTGAGGATAATACACAATTGGAAAACACAGCCTCAATCTGAAGCAGTTCACAGAACAGGCTAACACAAAGTATGTGCAACAGTATGTGTTGAACTAGTAATCCCAGTTAGCATGAGAAGCGGTAGAAATACAGGCAGAGTAACACAAAACAGTAGTTGTGGAAGGTTAGAAAATATTACTCACAAAGTTTGTTGTCCAAACCTGCTGCCTGTTCTGACTCCTTGTGCGCGCACAATTTGGTCCCGGTCACTTCCTGTTAGTGTTGCAAGAAACAGATCCCTGCTTGAAGAAAAAAGGAAACAGCTTCTCTGTAGTTGTTAAGATGCCAAGACTCTACAGGCTAGGAAATAGCGAGATGTTAGAGGTCTGCAGATTCCAATGCTGACAGGAGAGTGTTGTCCTCTTGTTAAAGAAATGACTTTGGTAAACAATGAATCCTGAGGAGGAAAATTGAAGTTAGGTATCTGTGAAAATCTCAGAGAGTGAGGCTCAGAGTTACTCTAGATAGAGAAACAAAATACTAAGCAATGCTAGTTGGGAGAGCAGGTGTTAAAATAGGTGATGAATCATTGTGATTGGTGAACCAACTTAAAGGTGCAGTAACAGTCAAAACCCTGACAAGGGTAGAGGGGTGTGTTGGAGATAGTCACCTATTAGTTTGAGTTTGGCTGTAGGTTCTATCATAGGCAAATTGTATAGAAAGGTATAATAGTTGGCAAATTGTTTAACTATGTCTATACTGTGAAAGTGAGTTGTCCCTTGGGGGTCTTTTATATTTGAGATAAATATTCTGTAGTGTCTTTTTTTGAGGGACCTGGCAATGAGTCGTCCCGCTTTGTTACTTTCTTTAAAAAAAAATTAGATTTGGATGTAAGGGCACGCATATGTGTGCATTTGATTAATGGTTTAGAGTCTTTCTAGCCTGTTGCATTTCAACAAAAAGTTGTTGGGATTTAGGATTACATTTGAGGGCTGCTTCAGGTATGCATTTGTGAGTGTGGTATATTGAGTAGCTCTTATTTTCTGCTGTTTATGGGTGTTTTTCATTAGTTCTCCCCTAATATAGCACTTGTAAGTTTACCGATTATTAACCGCTAACATTGCTGCAGGGTCATTAAATGCGAAAAAACTCCTCAGTCTTTTTCATGATGTCCTCTAGTATAAGAGGGTCAGTAAAGATGTGGTCATTGAGTCTCCAGTTTTCTTGGGGGTTTGGTTTGGAGGTCCATAGGAAGGTACTGACAACCATTCTGTGGTCAGACCAGACTGTACTGTATGTTGTATTTTGGAATCAACTAAGGTGGGCAGTGTGTTTTGGTCACAGAAGATGTAGTCAAGGTGGGTATATGAACGTTGTTGGTTGGAGAAGAAAGAGTAATCTTTTGTATTTTGATTTTTTGTTCTCCAGGTGTGGAATAGGGGTATGAACTGTAATGCTTGGCAGTTTGCTCTAATTTGGTGGGCACGGATGTAGGATTTTCCGGATGATGTATCTAATGTAGGGCATGTTGGAAAGTTAAGGTCTCCACCAATCATTATTGCGCCCTTTACCAAGTCAAGCAGCTGATTCATGACCTTGCAAAAGAAAGGGGAGGTGGGACGGTTATGGGCATATAAGTTGACTAACGTAATTGGTCTACTGTAGTAAAGTCCAACTAAGATTAAGATCCTTCCTTCAGGATCTTGGTATTTCTGTAGCAATATGAAGGATGTCCCATTTTTAAAAGAGATACATACTCCATTTTTTCTGGTAGGGCCTGAGTTTTAAAAATGTTGGTCGTAATGTAAGCGTGATAGGGTGGGTTCGTGAGACTTTCTAAAGTAAGTTTCCTGTAGCATGACTATGTTTATTTTTTTCTTATAAAAGTTGTGATATGCAATAGATCTTTTTTGGGGAGTCAAAAAACCTTTCACATTTTGTGTGGCAGTTTGAAGAAGTGGGGTATGTGCTGTTTGTGACATTGTGGTGTCAATTAGAAAGGGGTACCGTTGTGGATACCTTGGAGCTTTGAACGAGTTCTGAGAAAGTACACTTGTGTAGATATAACAATATAAACTATAACCTAGTTAACAACAAACAACAGTCAACAACAGTTGAAATTGGAATGTGGTTTTAGTCAAGACTGCAGAGTCTTGGTGAAAGAAAGAGTTAGGGGGTGGGGATGAAAAGAGGATAGGTAAGAGAAAGGAGGGGAAAAAAGAAAAAGGTAGAAATGAAAAAGGAAGAGTAATAGTGTGGCTAAGGTATGACACAGACATATCCCACCCCCAGATGCATTAAAAGGCTATGAACAGAAATATGTCTCTCTGGTGATGAGGCATTCCACGACCAACCTGCACAATTAAATATTTTGTAACAAATTATTACTAATTACAAATCTAGGCTATATTATAGGCACATGTATGTACTATACAAATTATAGTGGCTCCTTTAGGTAAAGACAAGAAAACAAAGAGTTCAATATAAGCCATTGAGGCTGCATTGTCCGTCGGTAAAATAAGTGGCTGTATTGGCAACCCAATACTCACGGATCTAGTTCCAGTTGGTTAACTGAAGATTCAGGTAGCATCTGGAAGAGTTGAAGGCTTGGTACATTGTTTCTTCTTGGATTGCTTGCTTGCTACCTCAGACCACATTCTTCTCCCAGGTTTAGGATGTAATGGTGAGGCAGAGAAGTCGGATGTTGTTGTCGATGTTGATAGCTCTAGTGGAGGGATGTCAAGTTGTTTGCAACTATCATTCATTGCGGAGGGGTCTCTACATTCTATACGTTTCCCATTTCTTGAGATGTGTAAGGAGACGGGGAATCCCCATCTGTAGGGAATTTTATGAGAACCAATATGTGAAGTTAAGGGTGCAAATTATTTTCTCTTCTGGAGTGTCTTAGCAGATAGGTCTTTATAGACTTGGATTTTAACACCCATGTATGTAACAAACTGTTGAGCTCTGGAGAATTGAAGATTTTTTCCCCTGTCCCTGTAGCTTTGGAAACATATAATTATGTCTCTAGGCTGTTGATTTTTCGCTAGGCTTGGGTCTTAAAGATCTGTGAGCTCTTTCTATTGGAATTTCTAGCATCACCACCAAGTTTGAGATAGCTAGAAATTGAAACAGATTTTGTAGGTAATCCGGAATATCCTCACCAGACACTGACTGGTATTCCAGGTATGCAGAGATTGTTTTGCCTTGTCCAGTTTTCTATGTCGTCTAATTTGTTTTCTAAGTCAGATATCTGGGCTTGTTGTGAGTCCATTATCTGCGACATTATGTTTAATTCTTTTACTAGTTCTTCTCGATCAACCTCTAAGGTTTTTACTCTAAAGCTGAGCTCGTTTATGTCTTTTTTCAGATCTGTGCACTCACTTTTATTGCAGGTTTTTACTTGGGTAATTAATGCTTCTATGGCTTTGAGTGTTATTGGGCCATCTTATAGATCCCTTAAGGTGTTAGGAGATGATGGTGGCTGTGACATATTTGGATTGTCAGATGTATAGTCCTCATCACCGCAGGTCAGAGGAGAGTCAGCTAATTTCTTCCTGTCCAGGCTTTTAAAATATGTGTTCACTGAGCTAGATGAACCTTAAGATCTAGTTCCTTTATCTGGTTTCTCAACTCTGCGCATTGCCATTATAGAGCCTTTGGTTAAGTATATATAGGCTTATTCTAAAGTGCTGGGCCTGCTGTGAGTTGGAGCTCTGTGTATTACTGCAGTGCAGCGCGCTGGTGTGTGCCGTGACCACGTGGCCACATAATTATGTCTCTAGGCTGTTGATTTTTCGATAGGCTTGGGTCTTAAAGATCTGTGAGCTCTTTCTATTGGAATTTATAGCATCACCACCAAGTTTGAGATAGCTAGAAATTGAAACAGATTTTGTAGGTAATCTGGAATATCCTCACCAGACACTGACTGGTATTCCAGGTATGCAGAGATTGTTTTGCCTTGTCCAGTTTTCTATGTCGTCTAATTTGTTTTCTAAGTCAGATATCTGGGCTTGTTGTGAGTCCATTGTCTGCGACATTATGTTTAATTCTTTGACTAGTTCTTCTCGATCAACCTCTAAAGCTGAGCTCGTTTATGTCTTTTTTCAGATCTGTGCACTCACTTTTATTGCAGGTTTTTACTTGGGTAATTAATGCTTCTATGGCTTTGAGTGTTATTGGGCCATCTTATAGATCCCTTAAGGTGTTAGGAGAGGATGGTGGCTGTGACATATTTGGATTGTCAGATGTACAGTCCTCATCACCGCAGGTCAGAGGAGAGTCAGCTAATTTCTTCCTGTCCGGGCTTTTAAAATATGTGTTCACTGAGCTAGATGAACCTTAAGATCTAGTTCCTTTATCTGGTTTCTCAACTCTGCGCGCTGGTGTGTGCCGTGACCACGTGGATCTGAAGTGGCCAGTATAATGGTAGAGGCTTGCGTCCTAAAGCCTGACGCCTTGTGGGGATCCGTTTCACTTAGCCGTGTCGAAATGTTGCCGGTCAGTTTTACGGTTGCCTCCTCAGTCAGGCTGAGTACAGATGCGGGTCATGTAGGGCTCTGGCGAGGTCTGAGGGTGGTTTTTGTCCCGGATGTTACTGGAACGTTAGTGTGATGCGGCTATCTTGGACACCCGCACACTCTACCCCTCCTCTCTTTTTCTATATGCAACAGGTATAGAGGCAGTTACAAAAGAGATGATATTAATGTACTGCCAACTGTGACCCCACCATCTCATCATTACCCTAACCACAAATGACTAATGCTGGTTGTATTATTAATCATTATCCCTCAGGTTCCTCCGCTGCAATAAATTCTAACCACAACACCAAGGTATGGTTCGAGACATGCAAAGCAAAATATTAAGAGTTAGATTGCAAGTGGTGAACAAAAAATAAAATTTTGCTTGAATGTTATCCATAATGCTTGCATATTTATGCATCCATTAGATAAGTAGTTCATTTTTTTTAACCACACATTATTTTCTGGAGCAGTGATACTGTGATAATGCAAACATGGTAGTTTTCACTAGTGCTGCAAAAAAAATCTTCCTAAATGCTTGAACCCTCTGCAACATTATTAACCACTTACCACTAGGGGCGAGATTACATATATGGCCCAGGCTTCAGCATAACTGCTGAAACCCTTGTCGCCCGTAATTTCACCTCGCACATAGGAGAATCACATATACAGGGCCGGCAATTCAAAAAGTGTCGTAAGTCGGATAAACTAGTGATGTCCAGAAATGTGCGTAAATACATATTTCTGGAGTCGCCAGTGACTTACGGCACTTTAGAAACTGCCAGCGCCTAAGAAAATGATAAAAAAATGGTAAAGCTCCCGTAAAAGTCTAACACGCCTCCCAAAAATAAACCTGACACGCAAAACCCCCCTATATCCTCAATCCCCCCCATATGGGAACTAGTAATAAATGTATTAACCCCTTAACCGACAACCCCCCACAATACAATATGCCTAAATAAACTATTAACCCCTAAATCCACCAACCCAACATAAGAAACTACCTAATAAATGTATTAACCCCTAATCTGCCATTCACCCACATCGTGATTTACCTAATAAATGCATTAATCCCTTATCTGCCATTTACCCACATCGCAATCTACCCAATAAAAGTATTAACCCCTAATCTGCCAACCACCCACAACGCAAAGTACCTATTAAAACTATTAACCCCTAATCCACCATTAACCCACATCGCAACAAACCTTATAAATCTATTAACCCCTAATCCGTCATTAACTCACATTGCAACAAACCTTATAAATCTATTAACCCCTAATCCACCAAACCCACATCGCAACAAACCTAGTAAATCTATTAACCCCTAATCCGCAAAACCCCCACAATGCAAAAAACAATTAAATTACGAAGCCCCCTAACCTAACACCCTCTAAATTCACCCCAATTACCTAAATTAAAAAATACTAAATTACAATTAAAATAAAAAAGCTAACATTACATAAAATAATAAACCAAATTATCAAAAATAAAAAAAATTAAACCTAATCCCTATCAAAATAAAGAAGCCCTCAAAATAAAAACACCCCCTAATCTAATACTAAACTATGAATAACCCTTAAAAGGGCCTTTTGTAGGGCATTGCCCTAAGTTAAACAGCTCTTTTACCTTAAAAAAATACTAGGTCCCACCTCTAACAGTAAAATCCCCCACCCAACAAACCCCCAAAATAAAAGGGGAGATGTGTATGGACATTGCCCTTAAAAGGGCATTCAGCTCTTTTACACTGCCCAAAATCCCTATTAAAAAAAAACAAAAAACTAACACTAAAAAATCCTAAACTACCCATGGGCAAAAAAACCAAAAAACCCCAAAAAATAAAAAAAATCCTAACTCTAACCCCCAAATAGGTACTCACCGTTCCTGACGTTCGGCAGAGAAGGTCCTCTTCCAAGCGGTGAAGTCTTCTTCCATCGCGGCGACGTCTTCTATCTTCATCCAGGACCAAGCCGATGCAGAGATGAGCGCGGAACAGAAGATCGACAACCGCAGAGCCATCAAGCATGGAGATCCTCTTTGTACGATCACCGCTGCACACTGAGGATTGAATTCAAGGTACGCGTTTAAATATGGGGTACCTTGCATTCCTATTGGCTGATTTGATTCTTCAAATTCAAAACAGCCAATAGGATGAGAGCTACTGAAATCCTATTGGCTGTTCAAATCAGTAGCTCTCATCCCATTGGCTGATTTGAATTTCAAAAATCAAATCTACCAATAGGAATGCAAGGTACTGCACGTTTGATGGCTCTGTGGTTGCCGGTCTTCTGTTCCACGCTCATCTCATCTACGCTCCCCGTCGGCTTGATCCTAGATGAAGATAGAAGGCATAGCTGCGATGGAAGAAGACTTCACCGCTTGGTAGAGAACCTTCTCCGCCGGACTTCAGGAACGGTGAGTACCTATTTGGGGGTTAGAGTTAGGATTTTTCTTACTTTTTGGGGGTTTATTTTATTTTTAGAATTGGGATTTAGGCAGTGTAAAAGAGCTAAATGCCCTTTTAAAGGGACATTAAACACCTAATGAAAATTGCTGAAACCTACTTTTTCTTATAAATAAAAATAAAATAATCACTGCTGTTTATTTTATCTGTTCCTCTTACCAAAAACTTTTCAAAGGGATTGTTATGAAATACAGTGTTGAGCCAGTGCTTAATTTCCTATATAAGCTGCCATATTGTAGCGTGCGTTACAGGGCTCAGTAGTCACATGACACAGCATATTGGCTGTTACATACAGTACTTAGAGGAATATAACATTTGCCTGCAGCGTGTGAGCTGCAGTGAGACACATTTATTTCTCAGTCAGGGTGTAAATAGATTTCATTTGCCAGTCTATTGTATATAATATACATTATGCAGCAAATGCTAAGTGCATTACTTATGTTTTTAACTTCCCCCCACAGTTTTATTTTTTCAAACTCCAAAAGTTTTATGCTCTAAGCAGAGTGGTTCATGCACTGTTATTGTCAATTACTGACATGCTCCAGGAGGGGGCGAGGGAGGGGGAAGCTATCACAGAACGGAACGCTGTGAAGTTTGTGCAGATGATTTCTGCTTTTCATGACCTTTGATCCTGGTAATGTGAATCACTAAGGGCTGACACTCAGCTTAGTGTTCGTTTAGCAAGGATCGTTTGTATGCATTATTTATCAGTGTGATCTACTCCTGTCACATCCCCTGCTGAAACACAGTCAAACTTAGACAAGTGTTAAGGGTCCCTTTAAGGGCAGTAAAAGAGCTGAATGACCTTTTAAGGGCAATGCCCATACAAATGCCCCTTATAAAAATACATTTTTTTATTCATCTAATATCTTATAGTTAATGCTCCATGGCCAGCCTCCCTCCTCTGTTTTTTTTTCTTCCCTTTTTTCTACCCAATCAAAAGCTTAGCCATCTGGACTATTGAACATATGTATTTCATTATAAGCATAGTAACCACAGCCTGTCAATGCTTGTTACTTTTCTACATGAGTAGCACAAAATATAGGATTTATAATTTACCTCAACTTATAGATATTCAAACAAAATTTCTAATTTTTGTAATTGCTCTTTTTTTTACATTTTACTTACAAATATTATTACTAGTGATGTCGCGAATAGTTAGCCGGCGAATAGTTCCCGGCAAACATAGCATTTTCGCGTTCGCCGCGGCGGGCGAACATATGCGATGTTCGATCCGCCTTCTATTCTTTATCATTGAGTAAACTTTGACCCTCTACCTCACAGTCAGAAGACACATTACAGCCAATCAGCAGCAGACCCTCCCTCCCAGACCCTCCCACCTCCTGGACAGCATCCATTTTAGATTCATTTGGAAGCTGCATTCTTAGTGAGAGGAGGGACAGTGTAGCTGCTGCTGATTTAATAGGGAAATCGATAGCTAGGCTAGTGTATTCAGTGACCACTACAGTCCTGAAGGACTCATCTGATCTCTGCTGTAAGGACAGTACCCCAAAAAGCCCTTTTTAGGGCTAGAACATCAGTCTGCTTTTTTTTTTCTTTTTTCCGTGTAATCTAATTGCAGTTGCCTGCCTGCCAGCGTGTGTGTCAGGCTCACAGCGTATACTGTGCCCACTTGCCCAGTGCCACCACTCATATCTGGTGTAACAGTAGTGTACATTTAAAAAAAACAACACTTTTTTGACTGTGAAATAATAGCAGACAGCTGCCAGCACCCAAGATGGCCACCAATAAGGCAGATGGGGAGGGTTAGAGAGCTGTTTTGGGGGGAATCAGGGAGGTTGGTTGCTAAGGGGGGATGCTACACCACAGCATATGTAAATATGCTAAAAAAATACAACATTTTTTAAAACCTTTTATTTTAGTACTGGCAGACTTTCTGCCAGTACTTAAGATGGCGGGGACAATTGTGGGGTGGGGGAGGGAAGGGAGCTGTTTGGGAGGGATCAGGGGGTCTGATGTGTCAGGTGGGAGGCTGATTTCTACACTAAAGCTAAAATTAACCCTGCAAGCTCCCTACAAACTACCTAATTAACCCTTTCACTGCTAGCCATAATACATGTGTGATGCGCAGCAGCATTTAGCGGCCTTCTAATTACCAGAAAGCAACGCCAAAGTCATATATGTCTGCTATTTCTGAACAAAGGGGATCCCAGAGAAGCATTTACAACCATTTGTGCCATAATTGCACAAGCTGTTTGTAAATAAGTTCAGTGAGAAACCTAAAATTGCAAAAAAATTTAAGTTTTTTTAAAATTTGATCGCATTTGGCGGTTAAATGGTGGCATGAAATATACCAAAATGGGTCTAGATCAATACTTTGGGTTGTCTACTACACTACACTTAAGCTAAAATTAACTCTACAAGCTGCCTACATGCTCCCTAATTAACCCCTTCACTGCTGGGCATAAAACACGTGTGGTGCGCAGTGGCATTTAGCAGCCTTCTAATTACCAAAAAGCAACGCCAAAGCCATATAAGTCTGCTATTTCTGAACAAAGGGGATCCCAGAGAAGCATTTACAACCATTTATGCCATAATTGCATAAGTTGTTTGTAAATAATTTCTGTGAGAAACCTAAAGTTTGTGAAAATGTGAACAATTTTTTTTATTTGATCGCATTTGGCGGTGAAATGGTGGCATGAAATATACCAAAATGGGCCTAGATCAATACTTTGGGTTGTCTACTACACTACACTTAAGCTAAAATTAACTCTACAAGCTGCCTACATGCTCCCTAATTAACCCCTTCACTGCTGGGCATAAAACACGTGTGGTGCGCAGTGGCATTTAGCAGCCTTCTAATTACCAAAAAGCAACGCCAAAGCCATATAAGTCTGCTATAATGGCATGTATGGCACACAGTGTTGGGGCAAGGGTCCATCTGACCACTGATACCTGGTCTGCAAAGCATGGTCACAGGGCAGGTATATCACCTACACTGCGCACTGTGAAGCGTGCGTAACCCTTACACTACCTGATCGATACAACATCATACCTGATGTTTTAAAGCACGTTATTCCAAACAATTTAGGAATGTTAGGTGATTTATGCCCTTTATGGATTAAAACCAGACTCTGCATCAACTATGTAATTTTCCATGGGAGTTTTGCCATGGATCCCCCTCTGGCATGCCACAGTCCAGGTGTTAGTCCCCTTGAAACAACTTTTCCATCACTATTGTGGCCAGAAAGAGTCCCTGTGGGTTTTAAAATTAGCCTGCCTATTGAAGTCTTTGGCGGTTCGCCCGTTCGCGAACTTTTGCGGAACTTCGCGTTCGCCGTTCGCGAACCAAAATTTTTAGGTTTGCGACATCACTAATTATTACCGATGATTCTAGAAATGTGTACAGCAGTCCTGCCTGCTATACACATCACTAGGATCAGAGCCGCTTTCATTATTTTATATTTCCCCTTTCCCTCTTCACATTTTTGTGTCTCATATACTAAAGTGATGTGTACAGCAGGTGGCACTGCTGTACCTGTTTATAAAGTGCTGAGAAGCTACATTGATGGGCGGAGCCAATAAAGTGATTGACAGGAATGGTAGAATACAAAAATTATGTAATAATGTAAAAAAATAAAAAAAATATGCAAATTGTTTATAAAACATGAAATAAACATTTTGCAAATTTAATTAATAATAAAATTTACCATCCCTTTAAGGGCTATTGGTATTTACTTTAGATTAGGGGGTGTTTTTATTTTGGGAGGCTTTTTTATTTTCATAGGGATTAGGTTTAATTTTTTATTTTTGATAATTTGGTTTATTATTTTATGTAATTTTAGACTTCTTATTTTTTGTAATCTTAGATTAATTTAATCTTATTTTTTAAGTAATGCTATTTTTTTATTTTAATTGTAATTAAGTATTTTTTAATTAAGGTAATTGGGGTTAATTAAGGGGGTGTTAGGGGGCTTAGTAATAGAATTAGTTATTTGCCTTGTGGGGGTTTGGCAGTTTAGGGGTTAATAGTTTTATTAGGATTACTGCGTTGTGTGGGTTTGGCGGTTTAGGGGTTAATAGTTTTATTAGGTTTATTGCATTGTGGGTTAATGGTGGATTAGGGGTTAATAGTTTTATTAGGTTTATTGCGATGTGGGTGAATGGCGGAATAGGGGTTAATACATTTATTAGGTTTATTCTGATATGGGTTAATGGCAGATTAGGGGTTAATATACTTTACTAGTTATTGCGGTGGGGGTTGGCGGTTGACAGGTAGATAGATATTGTGCATGCGTTAGGTGTTTGTTAATATTTTCAGGCAGTTACGGGAGTTACGGTGCTCACATTTTCAACATAAGGCTTGCTGCGCCTGCCTATATGTGGTGACGTGAAAATTAAGTAAAATTTCTCCATTTTCGCAGCGTAAGTCCTTGCGCTGAATATGAGATACCGATTTGCGACGCGGTTCTATGTAAGCTTATAGGAGTAAAAATTGCGGGCAACGGGTAAAAACATAATTTATGCTTACCTGATAAATTTATTTCTCTTGTAGTGTATTCAGTCCACGGGTCATCATTACTTATGGAATATATTCCCTTCCCAACAGGAAGTTGCAAGAGGATCACCCAAGCAGAGCTGCTATATAGCTCCTCCCCTCACATGTCATATTCAGTCATTCGACCGAAACTAGACGAGAAAGGAGAAACTATAGGGTACAGTGGTGACTGGAGTATTAATTAAAATTTAGAACTTCCTTAAAAAGACAGGGCGGGCCGTGGACTGACTACACTACAAGATAAATAAATTTATCAGGTAAGCATAAATTATGTTTTCTCTTGTTAAGTGTATTCAGTCCACGGGTCATCATTACTTATGGGATACCAATACCAAAGCTAAAGTACACGGATGATGGGAGGGACAAGGCAGGAACTTAAACGGAAGGAACCACTGCCTGTAGAACCTTTCTCCCAAAAACAGCCTCCGAAGAAGCAAAAGTGTCAAATTTGTAAAATTTTGAAAAGGTGTGAAGCGAAGACCAAGTCGCCGCCTTGCAAATCTGTTCAACAGAGGCCTCATTCTTAAAGGCCCAGGTGGAAGCCACAGCTCTAGTGGAATGAGCTGTAATTCTTTCAGGGGGCTGCTGTCCAGCAGTCTCATAGGCTAAACGTATTACGCTACAAAGCCAAAAGGAGAGAGAGGTTGCCGAAGCTTTTTGACCTCTCCTCTGACCAGAGTAAACGACAAACAGGGAAGAAGTTTGACGAAAATCTTTAGTTGCCTGTAAATAGAATTTCAGGGCACGGACTACGTCCAGATTATGCAAAAGTCGTTCCTTCTTTGAAGAAGGATTAGGACATAACGAAGGAACAACAATCTCCTGATTGATATTCCTGTTAGAAACTACCTTAGGTAAAAACCCAGGTTTAGTACGTAGAACTACCTTGTCTGAATGGAAAATCAGGTAAGGAGAATCACAATGTAAGGCAGATAACTCCGAGACTCTTCGAGCCGAGGAAATAGCCATCAAAAACAGAACTTTCCAAGATAAAAGTTTAATATCAATGGAATGAAGGGGTTCAAACGGAACTCCTTGAAGAACTTTAAGAACCAAGTTTAAGCTCCATGGAGGTCAACGGTTTTAAACACAGGCTTAATCCTAGTCAAAGCCTGACAAAAAGCCTGGACGTCTGGAACTTCTGCCAGACGCTTGTGCAAAAGAATAGACAGAGCAGAAATCTGTCCCTTTAACGAACTAGCTGATAAGCCCTTTTCCAAACCCTCTTGGAGCAGTGACGTGCGGTGAGGTCAGAGGCTAGTGAGGCACTACTGACTATGATATGCTGTTGAGACAACTATATGAACCCGGTAGAGGTAGCTTAAATTTACAGTTAAATTAGGTTGTACAATGGCAATTATCATTCTTTACAACACACACATACAAGACAGACACTAAATAAATTGTTTCTCAACTGCGGTCCTCAAGTACCCCCAATAGGGCAGGTTTTCATTACAGCTGATCCAGTGCACAGATAAAAAAACAAAAGCTAATTGGTGAGAGCAGGTAAGTAACCATGGTGTTACTGATCAGCTGATTGGCCTGTTTGGGGGTACTTAAGGAGTGGACCGCAGTTGAAAAGCACTGCACTAAAGCACCAGCTCATCTGCAATGTGTTGATTACCTGGAGAATAAAGCACACATACTCTGCCCGCTGACACACACACTACATGCACACTAGGTATAAGGCACAAGTAGCTAACTAGGTGTAAGCACAGGTAGCCATCTTTGAAAGGGGCACAGGCAGCTATCTAGAGATAAACCACAGTTTGACAATCTTGGAAAAAGGCACATACAACTATCTAGATTCAAGGCAACTTTGGATAAAGCACAGTTAGCTTTCTATCATGATTAAGGCAGATAAAATCATCTTAGAATAATGTACAGGCTTTTCAGGCATCCATCTAGAGGTGAACACAGACATCTTGAAAAACACATAACTGTTTATGTACAGAACAACAGCCACCTTGTAATAAGCCACGCATTTCTTTCTATTTGTAAGGTACATGAAACTATTATTAAATAAGTTACAATTAGTATCTGCGGGTACCGGGGTAAGACAGACAATCATAAAACTAATCACAAGTCACTATTTAATAAATATACTTAGGGAAGCCATCTTGAAATGAGTAACAGATCTTTATGGATGTTGCACTTATCTCATCAATCATTACTTCATTTTCAGGCACTGAATACATATTTTTACTCCTCTATAAAAAGTCAGTACTCCATTACTTATAGTGAATACCTCATGTCCCAGTTCATCAGACAGCATCTACTGCCCCATTATGTAGAGCATCTCTCTTCATTAACTCATAAAGACAATTCACTTTAGTGAATTAGTCAATATTACTAAAGTAATTACATCATTAATACCCAATGATATAAAGTATATTTTTACTTTGGGATTAAATATATAATTTAATGGGCATTTATTTTTAGAATTTAATTTCTGTTACAGCACTTAACCTTTTGGCTTCCAATGAGTTGCCATGGAATGGAATGTTTTGCATCTCTTTCTGGCTAAGTGGTTAAAACCTGGAGTTATACGAATTGCAGGCTACTATTTGTGTGCATGGTAATGTTTATTATCAGACTTCTGTACCTTCCACTGGCATTGTCCTATTAGTATTTGGATTGCATTTGAAATTATAATTTTATGTAGCCCCTAAAGACTGGGGCTGTCACTGTGCCAGTGTGTGTGGTTGAAAACAAATAGAATGAGTTCAGCACCCAATTTCTTTAGAAACTTTCACAAATACTTTTTCAGAGAGCACCCTGCACGCTGTTGTAGGGGTCCTGCTCACCCTTAAAGTCAGTGTAAATGACATGAAGAAACAACAGCACTTCTGTGCAAATGAACACATCGTTCTTTATTATACTGATAGGTCCAAAAACTTTTTTTGGACAGGACCTATCACTATAATAAAGACATTTGTGTCCATTTGCACAAAAGTGCCTTTATTTCTTCACGTCATTTACACCCGTGTGTGGGGTTCCAGTATGACAAAGATCATGTATAGGTGATTAACAGTAAGAGGAGCTGCCTATGGTTATGGTAAACAAGTTATAGAAGGAGGTACATAGTGCAGAGCATACACTATTAGTACACACTGCACAACATACACATGTACACAAACATTCTCACACACACACATGTACACAAACATTCACACACACATTCACTCACACTGCACAACATACACATGTACAGTTGTACACATTCACACACACACACTGCACAACATACACATGTACAGTTGTACACATTCACACACACACACACTGCACAACATACACATGTACAGTTGTACACATTCACACACACACACTGCACAACATACACATGTACAGTTGTACACATTCACACACACACACACTGCACAACATACACATGTACAGTTGTACACATTCACACACACACACACTGCACAACATACACATGTACAGTTGTACACATTCACACACACTGCACAACATACACATGTACAGTTGTACACATTCACACACACACACACTGCACAACATACACATGTACAGTTGTACACATTCACACACACACACACACTGCACAACATACACATGTACAGTTGTACACATTCACACACACACACACTGCACAACATACACATGTACAGTTGTACACATTCACACACACACACTGCACAACATACACATGTACAGTTGTACACATTCACACACACACACTGCACAACATACACATGTACAGTTGTACACATTCACACACACATACTGCACAACATACACATGTACAGTTGTACACATTCACACACACACTGCACAACATACACATGTACAGTTGTACACATTCACACTGCACAACATACACATGTACAGTTGTACACATTCACACACACACACACTGCACAACATACACATGTACAGTTGTACACATTCACACACACACTGCACAACATACACATGTACACAAACATTCACACACACATGTACAGTTGTACACATTCTCACACACACACACTTCACAACATACACATGTACACAAACATTCACACACACACACACTACACAAGGTGTTAACTTTCAGATTTTAATAATGCATCATCTAGGAAAACAAAAGGAGGTTCATGGTGTAAAGCCATACATTTTTTACTGCCAGTGTTCTACACAAACTTTTTGGAAAAGATTAACCAGCATAATACACATTACTTACTGTTTTCAGTAGGAGTGGGTTTAATCCTTGTGCCTCTGAAGTAAAAGCATCAGTATGTGGGCTAGAAGCACTGGGTAGATTTTCAATCACGTAGCTGCAGAGGGGAAAGCAGTGAGAGAACAGCAGAGACTCAGCAGAGAAAAGAAAACTGAGTGAAACTAACAGTCTGATCCTATCACTGTTTCTTTTTCCTCTGCAGAATCTCTGCTGTTCTCTCACTGTCATTACTTTTCCTTCTGCAGTACTGAGGTTGCAAAGCTGCCTAGTGCTTCCCAGCTCACACAGCCACAGCTAGCACAGTGAATTCAGAATAAACAGGAGTAAGCCTGAAGCAGGGAAGTCAGTGATGCGATGTTACAAGGAAGACCTCAGTGGGTTAAAGGTCAGCCAATAGAAGGGATCCCCTGGGAGTTCGAAGTAACGGGAAGGGGACTTGACCGTTGGAGGAATTAGGCCTTGGGTGTGATTGGTTGGTACTTGTAAGGGGGCGGGCTTAGCACGCACTGTTGCGCATTTAAGGAAAGAGTGGGAGAATCTGTCATCAGATTATTTATCAAACCTTTTCTGGAAAGTGCTTGTTATCGATAATTTGTGATGGCGCATTTTGATGTGATTTTTGACCAACTTAAGTTGGAAGCTGCCAAAATGGGCCCTACCTGGCTCGAAGATAAGCTACGTCCATTGTTTAGCCCAGTTATTGAAACCAGGGAGGATATTGTGGATGTTTCATCGAGACCTGTGAGGCGTTCTAGGCCCCCAGTTCGTTCGGATCCGGATCCGGAAGGGGGTAATAACGGTCGGAGAAAATCCAGCCCCAGTCCGGGGTTAAAGGCGGCTGTGAGGAAGAAGTCAAGTTCTAGTTCAGGAAGTCGGCAGGCCGGAGCGGAGGTTGCGGATAATGCAATGCTGTCCGGGAGCACTTGTTCCCTTCCGGAACAATTCGTAGAGCCTGTAATGAAGGGTGATTCTTTGCCTAAGGGTAAGATGGCCAATTTAGGCCAAAAAGTAGCATTTAAAGGAAAAAGGCAAGCTAGTAAAAGTGACGGCCCGCCGAGGCCTAGTTTGCCGTGTGGGGGTAAGGAGCAAGTGAGTATAGGTAGTTTAGGAAGTGCGTTAGTGAAAAAGAAAGTTGAGGGTTTGAATGTGTCGGGGCTGACTGAACTACCTCAGGCGGTTTCAGAACAGTTACATAATGTTTCAAAAATGGCACAGATTTTAAGACCTTCTAGTAATATTGAGGAACAGGCTTATCGAGTGTTAGACGAAAGGGTGGAAGGGCCTGAAGTCAGTGAGAGTCAGCATGACACCGAGATGGATAACGGTGTTGTAGAATTAGCTCTATATTTAGATTCTTCTGAGGAGGATTTTATTCCACCTTCTCCCAGTGTAGTTAATCCTATTCGCCAGTTTAAAACGTCAGTCAGGGTCCGGAGTGATTTGGTTTTAAAGGGTGAGTTAAGAAATTTGAGGGATAGGAATGTTGACGTAAGTAAAAATTTACCTGTCTCTAATGATGTTTTTCTTTTAGAAGGGAATGAGACTGGGTCACGGCCTGAGAATTCCCCGGGTCTTTTAATGGTGGGAAATGACGGCCTAAGTGGGGATGCTTATGGTCGGCAGGAATCCTGGACGGAAAATATCAGGCTGGATATTGAGGACGGCGTTCCGGGGGCGGAACGTTTTAATGCAAGGGGAGAAGAAACAAGGGTGAGTACGGCCAACAATATTAATTTTGGTCTTCAGGGCATGATAGGTCAGAGTATTAATAATACGTTTCATAGCTCGGTTAACTCTGTTCAACGTCCAAACAGGTCTGGGATTGGGAGAATACAAGGTAGAGGTAGACAACGCAAGAGATATGGGGATTTAAAGGGAGAAGGGTTTGAGTTTCCATCTGCTAAGAAGGGTAAGGGTGTTTTAGTGGATAGCAGGTTGGGTATGTCTACAGCTAGTAGGGGCATTGGAATTTGGGCACCTTCTGGGGGTTTGTCACATGTTTCTTTTTTGCAGGCGGAAAAAGGTCAGCAATTAATGGTTAATACGGATCCCAGGACTACTGGTTTCCAGAATATAGAGAAGGTTACGGCTGCATCTCAAGGGGTTCAGTCTACAGCGACTCAGGATCTGAGTACAGGTAATGAGGGATCCGGGGTGGTGAATCTGAATGTGGGGGTTGATACAGTTGGTGTGCATGCTGATCCTTTATCTATAACTGTTGTAGCGGGTTTAAGGGACTTGTTAGCCAAATTAGAAGGAGCCAAAGTCCCGGGGGGAGTTGCCAATTCATGGATTCCTCCTGAATTGGCTTCCCAAAATAGGGTATTAGGGATTGTTGGTGAGGGAACAAAAGATGCAGGGTCGGTACCCCAATCTCAAATGGTTGGTTTATCCCAGCTAAAGGTGGCTAATGTCGATAATAAAGCGTCTGGGGGTCCTGAGCTGAAGATTGCTGATACGGCTTTGGCCAGGTCTTGTTTGTGTTCTATCGGGCCTTTGGGTATGCATTTGACGGTCGAGTTAAGGGAAAAGATATACAAGAGAGAGTTTATTGAATTATTTTCCCTCCTTCCTCTTGATCAGTCTTTTGAGATACCTGAAGACTCAAAAAAGGATTCGGCCAAGAAGGAGGAAGAGGAAAGGAAAAGACGTTACAGAAAATTACCAAAAACATTTACTAACTGGTTCCAGGCTTTTGTTATTTATGCTAGTGTATTTGCTGTTAAGTTCCCTGATCAAGGCGCGGCCCTCTTTTGCTATTTAGATGAAATTGCCGCTGCTCAGAGAACATATGGTGGTATCGCTTGGTGGTTTTATGATGAACAATTTAGACAACGTTTGTCGGTTAAGCCTGAGATGAAATGGGACGATCGTGATATGGGTCTATGGTTAAAAGTGATGACCCCGTTAAGGTCTTCGCAGCCTTTTCGCGGGGGTGCCGGCGGGTCCCTTCAAAGCGGTTCGTCGGCAACAGTCAAAAAAGGTTTCTGTTTTGCTTTCAATGAAAAGTTCTGTAAATGGGGATCGTCCTGTAAATTCAGGCACGAATGCTCAGGGTGTGGGGGATCCCACCCTTCCATTAAGTGTTTCAAAAAGAGCAAATTGGGAGGAACCCAAGAGCTTCCTGAAAAAGGGATTAACTCCGGTGAGGCTAAGCGGGATGGAGCTGTGGCTCGTACTCTACGCTAAACAGAAGGGCTGTGGTGATAAGGCCTTGTTATTGTTACATGGTTTTGAGTTTGGTTTCAGAATCCCATCTTCAGGGGGTGTTGTTCATTTCAGGGGTAACCTTAAGTCTGCTAGAGAATGGCCTGAGGTGGTCAGGAGTAAGCTTGAGAAGGAGGTTTCTTTGGGTCGTATGGCAGGTCCTTTTAAAATCTCTCCTATCCCCCATTTGCGTATTTCTCCTTTAGGAGTGGTTCCTAAGAAAGTGCCTGGTAAATTTCGTCTAATTCACCACTTATCCTTTCCAAAAGGTGGATCTGTTAATGATGATATTCCGGATGAATTATCGTCTGTGTCTTATACATCATTTGACATGGCAGTTAATTTGGTTAGAGAGGCTGGTCAATTCGCTTTAATGGCTAAGGTGGATATTGAGGCGGCTTTTCGATTGCTTCCAGTTCATCCTTCTTCACATTATCTTTTGGGTTGTTGTTTTGAGGGTTTTTTCTACATCGACCTCTGCCTCCCGATGGGTTGTTCTATTTCTTGCTCTTTGTTTGAGTGTTTTAGTTCCTTTTTGGAATGTGTCGTTAAATTCAAGTCTGGAGTCTCGTCAGTAGTTCATTATTTGGATGATTTTCTTTTTGTTGGTCCCCCTGATTCGGACGTTTGTTTTTATTCAATGGCATCTGATTTTGGGGTTCCTATTGCAATGGAAAAATCTGAGGGTCCAGTTACGGCCCTTAAATTTTTGGGTATTACAATCGACTCTGAAAGTATGGAATGTAGGCTACCTGTGGAAAAGATTGTGGATTTGTCAGAAATGATTCAGCAATTTTTGGCGGTCCGTAAGGTGACTTTGAGAAAAATGCAATCTTTGCTTGGAAAATTGAATTTTGCTTGTAGAATCATTCCTATTGGTAGATTTTTTTCTAGAAGACTGTCATTGGCTACGTCTGGTGTTAGTAAGCCTCATCATTTTGTAAGGATTAAAAAAGGCCACAAGGATGATTTGAAAGTTTGGTTGGAATTCCTTAAAAACTTTAACGGTGTTGCAATATTTATGGAAGCTAGGATCTCTAATGTTGATTTGGATTTGATAACTGATGCAGCTGGGGGTGTTGGTTTCGGGGCTTATTTTCAGGGGCATTGGTGTGCAGAGGTATGGCCTCAAGAGTGGGTCAATTTGGGTTTAACAAGGAATCTAGTTTTCCTTGAACTATTTCCGATTCTGGTGGCTCTGTTTGTGTGGGAAGTTGATTTGATGAATAAATCCATATTGTTCCATACGGATAATATGGGTGTTGTTTCTGCTATTAATTCTTTATCTGCATCATCATTACCAGTTTTGCGTTTATTAAGAGTACTAGTCCTGAAATGTTTAAGTATGAATGTCTTTGTCAGGGCAAAACATATCCCTGGTAAGCTTAATTTGATAGCAGATTCTTTATCTCGTTCACAGTGGTCTCGCTTTCGAGAGTTGGCTCCTCAGGCGGATGTAGTTGGAGCGATGTTTCCTGTCCAACTTTGGAAGCTTGGGACGGAGGATTGGCTGAATTAATTAAAAAATCTTTGGCTCCAGGTACTTGGTCGTCCTATGTATCAGTTTGGAGGGAATGGGAAATGTGGTTATGTCAATCTGAAATTAAAGAAGGGTCTGATGATGTTACGGGTTGCTTATTGGAATGGATGTGGCATTGGGGAAATTTGGGTTTGTCACCATCTAATATGGAAAGAAGATTGGCGGCCCTTGCTTTTAGATTTCGTTTATTAGGTTTGTCTGATGTTACAAAAGTTTTTTGGGTACGTCAAGTTCTTAAAGGCTTGAAGAAAAAGGCAAAGGTTAGAGATAAGAGAAGGCCTATTACATTTTCTTTACTTAAAAAAATTTGGGTAGTATTAGCAGAGATTTGCGCATCAAGATTTGAAATAATATTGTTCAGAACGGCCTTTGTATTGGCCTTTTTTGGGGCATTTAGAATTTCGGAATTGGTAAGCCCTAGCAAAAAAGTTTCAGGAGGTTTACAAAAAGAAGATGTAATGTGGAACAATAGCAGGGTAGAAATATTACTGAGAAGTAGTAAAACGGACATATATGGGAAAGGCAAGAACATAGTGCTGTTCCCTAGTGGTGGAGAGATATGTCCATGTCAGGTAATGTTGCTTTATGGGTCCATACGGCCTTTGCAGGATGGCCCTTTGTTGGTTCACTCAGATGGTTCTTTTTTATCACAGTATCAATTTAGAGCCATTTTAAAAGGTTCAATTGTTTTATTGGGTCTTAATCCTTTAGAGTTCGGATCTCACTCTTTCCGGATTGGAGCTGCTACTGAAGCTGCTATGTTAGGTCTCAGAGAGGATATAGTAAAAAAGATTGGTAGAAGGGGTGCAAGTCGTTATAAATCCTATGTTAGGCTTGATTTAAGATTATAAAAAAACAAACAAAAAAAAAAACCCTTGAATAGAGCGTATGTTTTGGAATGTTTGAGCTGTAATCATCCTGAATACTTTCTTTATTTCTTTTATTTTAGGTGTGAGGATCCTATGGGGGATGGGGCATTCGTTTATATACTGGGCCAATGCTGAGGCCAGTAAGAAAATGGGCGGCCTTCAGCTCGGGTGTCCAGTTGATCAATGGGAGGTCAAATGGTTTGGGATTAGGGGCATGTGCTGGGATCTCTTGTTTCCGTTGTTTCTAGACTATGGCAGATTTTTTCCCCGTCCTGATGTTTTGATAGTGCATTTGGGGGGAAATGATTTAGGTATGATTCCTCAAAAAGAGTTAGTGAGGAGAATTAAAAGGGATCTGGGCAATATAAAGGAGCTTTATCCAGGAATAAAAATAGTCTGATCACAGATTACTCCTAGGCTGGTTTGGAGGTCAGCAAGGGATTACAATAGGCTAGAAAAGAGCCGCAAGAAAATTAACAAAATAGTTAGCTCTTTTGTTAAAAGGTTGGGGGGAAGTGTAGTTTTCCACCCAGATTTCGAAGTAGATGGGGCTGAGGAATTTTACTTAAAAGATGGTGTTCATTTTAACCAATTTGGGCTGCAGCTATTTCTTTTTGATATAAAAGAAGCGTTGGGGAAAATGTTGGGTTTGGCGGGACTGGGCTGTTCGGTCAGTCCAGTCGGTGGCGGGGGTGCTAGTTCCCAGACAAATATGGTATGCAATATGGCCAAGTGATTTGGAGGATTTTAAGTAGTTGCCTCTCCATGGGGTGAGTGGGCAATTGGTTTTATAGGGGCAAGGGGTTCCCTATTAAAGTGTAGGTGTCCTTGGACGGACTCAACAGGGATATAGTTGAGTCCAGTTGTTGAATAACGGCCATCTTGTTTTGTGGGTTTGGGAACTAGCACCGCTGTGGGGAATTGACAGTTTTATTTGACAGTTTGATTGTATTGTTATTTATGAACATCAGGTATGTTCTGTTAAAAAATGTTTGAAAATATTTATTACACAATATTTAACTTGTGATGTTAATAAAATGGCTGCGGCCAAATTTTATACCAAAGTTGTGTGTAACTCTTTATTTATAGTTATTATGTTAGCTTATAATGGTTATAAGGTTAAGGCCGGGGATTGACGACTTTAATGGTCAGGGATCCCCTGGGAGTTCGAAGTAACGGGAAGGGGACTTGACCGTTGGAGGAATTAGGCCTTGGGTGTGATTGGTTGGTACTTGTAAGGGGGCGGGCTTAGCACGCGCTGTTGCGCATTTAAGGAAAGAGCGGGAGAATCTGTCATCAGATTATTTATCAAACCTTTTCTGGAAAGTGCTCCCTCCCTCCCTCCCTAATTTTGTTTTCCTTCCTTGTTTCGTGTTTGTCGCAGCAAGGCGGGGGTGCTAGTTCCCAGACAAATATGGTATGCAATATGGCCAAGTGATTTGGAGGATTTTAAGTAGTTGCCTCTCCATGGGGTGAGTGGGCAACTGGTTTTATAGGGGCAAGGGGTTCCCTATTAAAGTGTAGGTGTCCTTGGACGGACTCAACAGGGATATAGTTGAGTCCAGTTGTTGAATAACGGCCATCTTGTTTTGTGGGTTTGGGAACTAGCACCGCTGTGGGGAATTGACAGTTTTATTTGACAGTTTGATTGTATTGTTATTTATGAACATCAGGTATGTTCTGTTAAAAAATGTTTGAAAATATTTATTACACAATATTTAACTTGTGATGTTAATAAAATGGCTGCAGCCAAATTTTATACCAAAGTTGTGTGTAACTCTTTATTTATAGTTATTATGTTAGCTTATAATGGTTATAAGGTTAAGGCCGGGGATTGACGACTTTAATGGTCAGGAGCAGGGAAAGCTAGCTAGAGAGGGGGAAGCTGAAACTTGTCTGCAAGCTCAAGTTACAAGCCCGTTCATAACAGCAGCAGTAACAAAGTGATCACACCGGCATCTTTGTGCAGCAATAACAAAGTGATCACACCGGCATCTTTGTGCAGCAGAACAGCTAATCGTCTGCCTTTCCTTACAGAGACACACATGGCTGTCAGAACTGTGGTGTTTTTCACACCAATTTATAAGTTATGCCATTTATTAACCTTGTTTATTTTATATAACATTTTTGCTGCCTAAAACCTAAGTTAGGCAGCAAAAATGTTATATAAAATAAACAAGGTTAATAAATGTCATAACTTATAAATTGGTGTGAAAAACACCACAGTATAGTATAAAAACACTGACAAACAGTAACAGTTACTAAAAATAGTAAGACGTTCTGAACGAGGGTGGCTAAGTTGAAATGCAATGTATTAGTAAAATCTAACACTACTCGACTCTCACTGGAGTCTGGTCTCTACTGTTATTATTAGCCACCACTGAGCTGACGGTCTGACCTGTCACCTGTCCTGAACAGCCACCAAGCTAGCACTGAGCACGCCACGGCCAAAGTTAATTCACTGTTCACATGTTGATGTTTGAAATTGACGATGACATTTTTCAATTTCAATCTGACCCCAGGCCCTCCTCACCACCCCTCCGTGTCTGTGACTCTGTCACCACGCACGCACCACTCAGCTCACCTTCCTCTCTGGCTAAGCTCCGGCTCCTAGTAGTCCTCCTGTCCGACTCCTCCTGACACCACCAATGCGGCTGCGCAACTATTTCCCGCCCGGCAACTCAGCCTAGAGACTCAGACATACTGATGTCTGATTGGCTGAGGGGCGGGCAGGCAGGGCTCCCGAGGCTAGCCTCCGGTGTGAGCAGTTATGGGCTGCAATAGAGACTGCTGCATTAGCTATTATTCCCCACTGGGTGGCAGTCTCTAAAGCAGCCCATAACATAACAGACTATTACATTCATATTGCGCAATGGAAGGACAGCTGGCCTCTACCTTTTTGCGCAATAAAAACAATAAAATTACAATAACATACATAATTTGGTGGAGGGGTAGGGGGGTTACCTTTTCATATGAAAAAAAAAAAGCATTTTTTTTTTTTATTTTTTATTTTTTTATATAAAAAAGCATGTAATTCCCACATTGGCCAGGGGAGGCACTGCCTCACCTGCCTCCAATGAATGCGCGTCACTGTCTTGGAGAAAGGACAATATCCTAGGAATCCTAACCTTACTCCATGAGTAACTCTTGGATTCGCACCAATACAGGTATTTACGCCATATCTTATGGTAGATTTTCCTGGTAACAGGCTTTCGTGCCTGTATTAAGGTATCAATAACTGACTCGGAGAAGCCACGCTTTGATAGGATCAAGCGTTCAATCTCCATGCAGTCAGTCTCAGAGAAATTAGATTTGGATGATTGAAAGGACCTTGTATTAGAAGGTCTTGCCTCAGAGGTAGAGTCCATGGTGGACAGGACGACATGTCCACTAGGTCTGCATACCAGGTCCTGCGTGGCCACGCAGGCGCTATCAGAATCACTGATGCTCTCTCCTGTTTGATCTTGGCAATCAGTCGAGGGAGCAGAGGAAACGGTGGAAACACATAAGCCAGGTTGAAGAACCAAGGAGCTGTTAGAGCATCTATCAGCGTCGCTCCCGGGTCCCTGGACCTGGATCCATAACGAGGAAGCTTGGCGTTCTGGCAAGACGCCATGAGATCCAGTTCTGGTTTGCCCCAACGATGGACCAGTTGAGCAAACACCTCCGGATGGAGTTCCCATTCTCCCGGATGAAAAGTCTGACGACTTAGAAAATCCGCCTCCCAGTTCTCCACGCCTGGGATGTGGATCGCTGACAAGTGGCAAGAGTGAGACTCTGTCCAGCGAATTATCTTTGAGACTTCTAACATCGCTAGGGAATTCCTGGTTCCCCCTTGATGGTTGATGTAAGCCACAGTCGTGATGTTGTCCGACTGAAATCTGATGAACCTCAGTGTTGCTAACTGAGGCCAAGCTAGAAGAGCATTGAATATTGCTCTTAACTCCAGAATATTTATTGGGAGGAGTTTCTCCTCCTGAGTCCACGACCCCTGAGCCTTCAGGGAGTTCCAGACTGCGCCCCAGCCTAGAAGGCTGGCATCTGTTGTTACAATTGTCCAATCTGGCCTGCGAAAGGTCATACCCTTGGACAGATGGACCCGAGAAAGCCACCAGAGAAGAGAATCTCTGGTCTCTTGATCCAGATTTAGTAGAGGGGACAAATCTGAGTAATCCCCATTCCACTGGCCTAGCATGCACAATTGCAGCGGTCTGAGATGCAGGCGCGCAAATGGCACTATGTCCATTGCCGCTACCATTAAGCCGATTACTTCCATGCACTGAGCCACTGACGGGCGTGGAATGGAATGAAGGACACGGCAAGCATTTAGAAGTTTTGATAACCTGGCCTCCGTCAGGTAAATTTTCATTTCTACAGAATCTATCAGAGTCCCTAGGAAGGAGACTCTTGTGAGAGGTGATAGAGAACTCTTTTCCACGTTCACCTTCCACCCATGCGACCTCAGAAAAGCCAGAACTATCTCTGTATGAGACTTGGCAATTAGAAAGCTTGACGCCTGTATCAGGATGTCGTCTAGATACAGGGCTACCGCTATACCTCGCGGTCTTAGAACCGCCAGAAGTGAGCCCAGAACCTTTGTAAAGATTCTCTGGGCCGTGGCCAACCCGAAGGGGAGAGCTACAAATTGGTAATGCCTGTCTAGAAAGGCAAATCTTAGGAACCGATGATGATCTTTGTGAATCGGTATGTGAAGATAGGCATCCTTTAAGTCCACTGTGGTCATGTACTGACCCTCTTGGATCATGGGTAGGATGGTCCGAATAGTTTCCATTTTGAATGATGGAACTTTTAGGAATTTGTTTAAGATCTTTAGGTCCAAAATTGGTCTGAAGGTACCCTCTTTCTTGGGAACCACAAACAGATTTGAATAAAATCCCTGTCCTTGTTCCGTCCGCGGAACTGGGTGGATCACCCCCATTACTAGGAGGTCTTGTACGCAGCGTAGGAATGCCTCTTTCTTTATCTGTTTTTTTGATAACCTTGAAAGATGAAATCTCCCTTGAGGAGGAGAAGCCTTGAAATCCAGAAGATATCCCTGAGATATGATCTCCAACGCCCAGGGATCCTGGACATCTCTTGCCCACGCCTGGGCGAAGAGAGAAAGTCTGCCCCCCACTAGATCCGTTTCCGGATAGGGGGCCAACCCTTCATGCTGTCTTAGAGGCAGTAGCAGGTTTTCTGGCCTGCTTGCCCTTGTTCCAGTACTGGTTATTTTTCCAGGCCTGTCTGTATTGAGCAACGGTTCCTTCCTGGTTTGGGGCTGAGGAAGTTGACGTTGCTCCTGCCTTGAAGTTTCGAAAAGCACGAAAATTAGACTGTTTGGCCTTTGATTTGGCCTTGTCCTGAGGCAGAGTATGACCCTTACCTCCAGTAATGTCAGCGATAATTTCTTTCAAGCCGGGCCCGAACAAGGTTTGCCCCTTGAAAGGGATATTAAGCAATTTAGATTTAGAAGTCACATCAGCTGACCAGGATTTAAGCCATAACGCTCTGCGCGCCTGGATGGCAAATCCGGAGTTCTTAGCCGTTAGTTTAGTTAAGTGTACAATGGTATCAGAAACAAACGCATTAGCTAGCTTAAGTGCTTTAAGCTTGTCCATAATTTCATCCAATGGAGCTGAGTGAATGGCCTCTTCCAGAGACTCAAACCAGAATGCCGCAGCAGCAGTGACAGGCGCAATGCATGCAAGGGGCTGTAAGATAAAACCTTGTTGAACAAACATTTTCTTAAGGTAACCTTCCAATTTTTTATCCATTGGATCCGAAAAAGCACAACTATCCTCCACCGGGATAGTGGTACGCTTAGCTAAAGTAGAAACTGCTCCCTCCACCTTAGGGACCGTCTGCCATAAGTCCCGTGTAGTGGCGTCTATTGGAAACATTTTTCTAAATATAGGAGGAGGGGAAAAAGGCACACCAGGTCTATCCCACTCCTTGCTAATAATTTCTGTAAGCCTTTTAGGTATAGGAAAAACATCAGTACACACCGGTACTGCATAGTATCTATCCAGCCTACATAACTTCTCTGGAATAGCAACTGTGTTACAGTCATTCAGAGCCGCTAAAACCTCCCCTAGCAATACATGAAGGTTCTCAAGCTTAAATTTAAAATTAGAAATTTCTGAATCCGGTTTCCCTGGATCAGATCCGTCACCTACAGAATGAAGCTCTCCGTCCTCATGTTCTGCAAACTGTGACGCAGTATCGGACATGGCTCTCGTAGCACCAGCGCGCTCTATTCTTACCCCAGAGCAATTGCGCTTGCCTCTGAAATCTGGCAATTTAGATAATACTTCTGTCAGGGTATTATTCATAATAGTAGCCATGTCTTGTAAAGTGATTTGTATGGACGCCCCTGATGCGCTAGGCGCCACAATATCATGCGCCTCCTGAGCGGGAGGCGAAGGTACTGACACGTGAGGAGAGCTAGTCGGCATAACTTCCCCCTCGTTGTCTGGTGATAATTCTTTTATAGATAAAGACTGACCTTTATTATTTAAAGTGAAATCAATACATTTAGTACACATATTTCTATGAGGCTCCACACAGGCCTTTAAACATAGTGAACACAACGATTCATCTGTGTCAGACATGTTTAAACAGACTAGCAATAAAACTAGTAGACTTGGAAAACACTGTAAATAATTTTTCAAGCAATAAAGAAAAACGCTACTGTGCCTTTAAGAAGCACCAAAAACTGTCACCGTTGAAATAACAATGAACCAAATCAGTTATAGCAACCAAATTTTCACAGTAAATGTATTAAGCTAGCAGAGCATTGCACCCACTTGCAAATGGATGAATAACCCCTTAATACCCAAAACGTTTTTTTTTTATAAACAGTAAAGAAAAAAACGTTTTTAATACAGTCCAAACACCACTGTCACAGGTCTGCTGTGACTGATTACCTCCCTCAAAATGACTTTTGAAGTCCCTTAAGCACTCTGGAGACGACCTGGTTCATGCAGGAAGAAGCAGGAAGATTAAGCCTAAATTTTTACTGCGTCAAAAAAGAGCTAAAATAGGCCCCTCCTACTCAATATTACAACATAGGGAGTTTCAGTTAACTGTTTCTATGCAGAAAAACCGGTCAGCCATGTGGAAAAAATTTTTTGCCTCATAAGTTTTATCACCAAAGTACCTCACAAAAGATTAAACATGCCAGTAAAATCGTTTTAAACCTCCTTTTGTTAAGGAGTAATAAATTTCTATTGATAAGCCTGATACCAGTCCTCCTACTGCATTTAAGGCTTATAACATCACTTCAGTATCAATAGCATTTTCTCAGTCAAGTTCCATTCCTTAGAAAATTACTTTACTGTATATATTTAAATCAGCCTGTTAACAGTCGCTTTCACTGTAATAAAGGCTTTACTTACATTACATTGGTATCAGCAGTATTTTCTTAGTCAATTCCATTCCTTAGAAAAATAATTTACTGCACATACCTCATTTGCAGGATTCCCCGCACGTTATTCCCTTTCTGAAAGTTACCCCACTCCACAGAATGTGCGAGAACAGCCAGTGGATCTTAGTTACTTCTGCTAAGATCATAGAAAACGCAGGCAGATTCTTCTTCCAAACACTGCCTGAGAACAAACAGCACACTCCGGTGCCATTTAAAATAACAAACTTTTGATTGAAGAAATAAACTAAGTATAAAAAACACCACAGACCTCTCACAACCTCCTATACTAGTTGAGTTGCAAGAGAATGACTGAATATGACATGTGAGGGGAGGAGCTATATAGCAGCTCTGCTTGGGTGATCCTCTTGCAACTTCCTGTTGGGAAGGGAATATATTCCATAAGTAATGATGACCCGTGGACTGAATACACTTAACAAGAGAAATATACGCGCCACATTTATATGCGGCGTTGTATATGTGATT
Source organism: Bombina bombina (assembly GCF_027579735.1). NCBI lineage: Eukaryota > Metazoa > Chordata > Amphibia > Anura > Bombinatoridae > Bombina > Bombina bombina. The sequence continues at coordinate 613,830,027 of NC_069503.1, read as the reverse complement.
CCAAAACTGCGTAAAAACTGGTGTCGCCGGCATTTGTGGGTGACGCCGCATATGTAATCTTGCCCTAGATCCTCTAAAACAACTCTAGTCCTCAGTACCCTTACGCAGGCGACATATTCATTATAGCTTAACTGTCTAACTGTCTTAACTGTCTAGAGCAGTGGTTCTCAACCAAAGTGACCTCAAGGCCCGGTTAATTTGAGCTGGACCTGTCCAGGGCCCGGTAGATTATATATATATATATATATATATATATATATATATATATATATATATATATATATATATATATATATATATATATATATATATATAGTAAGCAGCAGAAGCGGGCTGATCAGCCAGGCAAATAGGACCTGGGCATAGGGACCAGCATATAGGGGGGCCCACAAATTGCATCTCCACGGATCCTGGTGCGTTCCTTAAAGGGACACTGAACCCAATTTTTTTCTTTTGTGATTCAGATACAACATGCAATTTTAAGCAACTTTCAAATTTACTCCTATTATCAATTGTTCTTTGTTCTCTTGCTATCTTTATTTGAAAAGAAGGCATCTAAGCTATTTTTTGGTATAGGACCCTGGACAGCACTTGTTTATTGGTGGATGAATTTATCCACCAATCAGCAAGAACAACCCAGGTTGTTCACCAAACATGGGCCGGAATTTAAACTTACATTCTTGATTTTTAAATAAAGATGACAAGAGAATGAAGAACATTTGATAATAGGAGTCAATTAGAATGTTGCTTAAAATGTCATGCTCTATCTGAATCACAAAAGAAAAAAAATTGGGTTCAGTTAAGTGTGGGTTTAGTGGGGGCCCTGGAGTGTGGGGGGTCCTGCCGGGGGTCTGTCACTGTGAGGGCCATGGCGTGTGGGGTCTGGCCCTGAAGGTTGGAGGCCCTTTCTCTGGCCCTTAATGTTGGGGGTCCTGGCTCTGGAGGTTGAGGGGCATGTTGGGGGCAGGGCAGGGAGACTACCATGTTTATTTGCATAACATTGAATACATTTGGATCAGTATGAGATAGTTTTCCTGGGGCATTGATTGGTCTCAGTCTGCCCCTGGTGTGCAATGGGGTAAGAGTGCACAGTGAGGGCATGAAAGGTCGGGGCCCACCAGCAGGGCTATCACGGCCCGGTACTGGGCCACGGCCCAGCTGTTGAGAAACAGGGTCTAGAGCACAGGTGAAATAATCAGGTGATCAGTAACCAGGGTTACTAACCTGCTCTAACCCTTAAAGGGACAGTCTAGTCAAAACTAAACTTTCATGATTCAGATAGGGCATGCAATTTTAAACAACTTTCCAATTTACTTTTATCATCAAATTTGCTTTGTTCCCTTGGTGGTATTTTTGAAAAGCTAAACCTAGCTAGGCTCAAACTGATTTCTAAACAGTTGAAAACCGCCTCCTAGCTCAGAGCATTTTGAAAGTTTTTCACAGTTAGACTGTGCTAGTTCACATGTGTCATATAGATAACATTGTGCTCACTCCCGTGAAGTTATTTAGGAGTCTTCACTGATTGACTACACTGCATGTCAGTCAAAGGCACTTAGATAAGGAGGCTGTCTGCAAAGGCTTAGATACAAGGTAATCACAGAGGTAAAAAGTGTATTAATATAACTGTCTTGGTTATGCAAAAATGGGGAATGGGTAATAAAGGGATTATCTATCTTTTTAAATAAGAAAAATTTTGGTGTAGACTGTCCCTTTAAGCTGATTATTTCACCTGTGCTCTAGTTAAGATATAATGAATATGTGGCCTGTTAAGGGTACTGAGGACTTGAGTTGAGAAACACTGCTCTACAACAATTAATTCTCTGACAAACTCTCACCATTATTAAACCTTAAAGGGACAGTCTAGTCAAAATTAAACTTTCATGATTCAGATAGGGCATGCAATTTTAAACAACTTTCCAATTTACTTTTATCATTAAATTTGCTTTGTTCCCTTGGTGGTATTTTTGAAAAGCTAAACCTAGCTAGGCTCAAACTGATTTCTAAACCGTTGAAAACCGCCTCCTAGCTCAGAGCATTTTGAAAGTTTTTCACAGTTAGACAGTACTAGTTCCTGTGTGTCATATAGATAACATTGTGCTCACTCCCGTGAAGTTATTTAGGAGTCTGCACTGATTGGCTAAACTGCATGTCTGTCAAATGCACTGAGATAAGGGGACAGTCTGCAGAGGCTTATATATAAGGTAATCACAGAGGTAAAACATATATTAATCTAACTGTGTTGGTTATGCAAAACTGGGGAATGGGTAATAATGGGATTATCTTTTTTTTAAACAAAACAAATTCTGGTGTAGACTGTCCCTTTAACCCACAAGACCCTTTACTGTTATTAAGCCCTAACCACTACACCCCCATTATGAGGATGGCTACACATATGCCTCCTATTATTGACTCAACAGATGTGTTGAGCTAGGTCCTACTAGTGTATTGCAGCTCTGGCAGTGACTTTCACAATGCATTTAACTCTTTTGCTGAGAATAAACACATATAACATTTTATTATTGCACTATTTCTTGCATATAATACGCTAGATCATTTCTTTTGGCTCTTTTATGTCCCTTTGACTAATAAACTTAGTTATTACTTGAATTTGGTGTAACTTTATAAATAACCCTTTTAAAAATCCAAACAGTTAGTTAATTGCAAAAATGAACAATAGTCTGACATTTTAATTCTGTGCACATTTATTTTAAAGTGTGATATTTTCTCACTTTTTATTGAACCTGGAAATGATGTGCACTGAGAAAGTGCATAAAACCCCAACAAACTTTGCAAACATCCACTAATATTGGCCCAGATTACGAGTTTTGCGTTAAAGGCTGTGCGGTGCTAACGAGCAGTTTTCCCTCACCGCTCACTTACATGCAGCGCTGGTATTACAGGTTTTCAAAAACCCGTCGATAAAAGACAAGAAGTGAGCGTTGAGCAAAATTTTGCTCATTACCGCACTCCAATACCAGCGCTGCTTAAGTCAGAGGTGAGCTGGTCGTACGTGCTCGTGCACGATTTCCCCTTAGGGATCAACGGGGAGAGCCGGCTGAGAAAAAGTCTAACACCTGCCAAAAAGCAGCGTAAAGCTCCTTAACGCAGCCCCATTGATTCCTATGGGGAAATAAAATTTATGTCTACACCTAACACCCTAACATGAACCCCGAGTCTAAACACCCCTAATCTTACACTTATTAACCCCTAATATGCCGCCCCCAAAATCGCCGACACCTACATTATACTTATTAACCCCTAATCTGCCGCTCCGGACACCGCCGCCACCTACATTATATGTATTAACCCCTAATCTGCTGCCCCCAACATCGCCGACACCTACATACTATTTATTAACCCCTAATCTGCCTCCCCCAATGTCGCTGCATCCTACTTACATTTATTAACCCCTAATCTGCCGCCCCCAACATCGCCACCACTATATTACATTTATTAACCCCTAAACCTAAGTCTAACCCTAACACCCCCTAACTTAAATATAATTTAAATAAATATAAATAAATATTACTATCATTAACTAAATTATTCCTATTTAAAACTAAATACTTACCTGTAAAATAAACCCTAAGATAGCTACAATGTAACTATTAGTTATATTGTAGCTATCTTAGGGTTTATTTTTATTTTACAGGCAAGATTGTATTTATTTTAACTAGGTAGAATAGTTATTAAATAGTTATTAACTATTTAATAACTACCTAGCTAAATTAAATACAAATTTACCTGTAAAATAAAACCTAACCTAAGTTACACGAACATCACTATAATTAAATAAATTAACTAAATTAAATACAATTACCTAAATTAAATTAAATTAGCTAAAGTACGAAAACAAACACTAAATAACAGAAAATAATAAACAAATTACAGATATTTAAACTAATTACACCTAATCTAATAGCCCTATTAAAATAAAAAAGCCCCCCCCAAAATAAAAAAAACCCCTAGCCTAAACTAAACTACCAATAGCCCTTAAAAGGGCCTTTTGCGGGGCATTGCCCCAAAGTAATCAGCTCTTTTACCTGTATAAAAAAATACAAAACAACCCTCCAACAGTAAAACCCACCACCCACACAACCAACCCCCCAAATAAAATACTATCTAAAAAATCCTAAGCTCCCCATTGCCCTGAAAAGGGCATTTGGATGGGCATTGCCCTTAAAAGGGCAGTTAGCTCTTTTGCAGTCCAAAGTCCCTAACCTAAAAATAAAACCCACCCAATACACCCTTAAAAAAACCTAACACTAACCCCCTGAAGATCGATTTACCGGGAGAAGTCTTCATCCAAGCTGGACCGAAGTCCTCAACGAAGCCGGGAGAAGTCTTCATCCAAGCCGGGCGAAGTGGTCCTCCAGACGGGCAGAAGTCGTCATCCAGACGGCATCTTCTATCTTCATCCAGACGGCATCTTCTATCTTTATCCAGACGGCGCGGAGCGGGTCCATCTTCAAGACATCCGACGCGGAGCATCCTCTTCATCCGATGACTAAAGCTGAATGAAGGTACCTTTAAGTGACGTCATCCAAGATGGCATCCCTTAGATTCCGATTGGCTGATAGAATTCTATCAGCCAATCGGAATTAAGGTAGAAAAAATCCTATTGGCTGAGCTTGCATTCTATTGGCTGATTGGAACAGGTACCTTCATTCAGCTTTAGTCGTCGGATGAAGAGGATTTTCCGTGTCGGATGTCTTGAAGATGGACCTGCTCCGCGCAGGATGGATGAAGATAGAAGATGCCGTCTGGATGAAGACTTCTGCCCGTCTGGAGGACCACTTCGCCTGGCTTGGATGAAGACTTCTCCCGGCTTCGTTGAGGACTTCGGCCCAGCTTGGATGAAGACTTCTCCTGGTAAGTCGATCTTCAGGGGGTTATTGTTAGGTTTTTTTAAGGGTGTATTGGGTGGGTTTTATTTTTAGTTTAGGGACTTTGGGGTGCAAAAGAGCTAACTGCCCTTTTCAGGGCAATGGGGAGCTTAGGTTTTTTTAGATAGTATTTTATTTGGGGGGTTGGTTGTGTGGGTGGTGGGTTTTAATGTTGGGGGGGTTGTTTGTATTTTTTTTTACAGGTAAAAGAGCTGATTACTTTGGGGCAATGCCCAGCAAAAGGCCCTTTTAAGGGCTATTGGTAGTTTAGTTTAGGCTAGGGTTTTTTTTTTTTTTTTTTTTTTTAATAGGGCTATAAGATTAGGTGCAATTAGTTTAAATATCTGTAATTTGTTTATTATTTTCTGTAATTTAAATTAGCTAAATTTAGTAATTTAGCTAATTTAATTTAGGTAATTGTATTTAATTTAGTTAATTTATTTAATTATAGTGTAGTGTTAGGTGTTCGTGTAACTTAGGTTAGGTTTTATTTTACAGGTACTTTTGTATTTATTTTAGCTAGGTAGTTATTAAATAGTATATTTAGTAAATAGTATATAACTATTTAATAACTATTCTACCTAGTTAAAATAAATACAAACTTGCCTGTAAAATAAAAATAAACCCTAAAATAGCTGCAATGTAACTATTAGTTATATTGTAGCTAGCTTAGGGTTTATTTTATAGGTATTTAGATTTATTGTAATTATATTTAAGTTAGGGGGTGTTAGGGTTAGACTTAGGTGTAGGGGTTAATAACTTTAAAATAGTGGCGGTGACGTTGGGGGCCGCAGATTAGGGGTTAATAAATAGTATGTAGGTGTCGGCGATGTTGGGGGCAGCAGATTAGGGGTTAATACATATAATGTAGGTGGCGGCGGTGTCCGGAGCGGCAGATTAGGGGTTAATAATTTTATTATAGTGTTTGCGATGCGGGAGGGCCTCGGTTTAGGGGTTAATAGGTAGTTTATGGGTGTTAGTGTACTTTTTAGCACTTTAGTTATGAGTTTTATGTTACGGCGTTGTACCATAAAACTCATAACTACTGACTTTTAAATGCGTTACGGATCTTGACAGGGTAAGGTGTACCGCTCACTTTTTGGCCTCTTAGGACAGACTCGTAATACCGGCGCTATGGAAGTCCCATAGAAAAAAGACTTTACAAAGTTTACGTAAGTCGTTTTGCGGTAAGGCCAAAGAAGTGTGCGGTCACCCTAAACCTTCAAGACTCGTAATTCCAGCGGGCGTAAAAAAGAAGCGTTAGGACCTCTTAACGCTGCTTTTTTACCCTAACGCACAACTCGTAATCTAGCCGATTGTGTTTGAAACAAGATGAAATTATTCAAATGGTCAAGTCTCTTGTATTAAAGTGAAAGTCAATCCTAGCGTTTCTGAAACGCTAGGATTTACCATTGGAATAAATAAAGGAGACTTTCAGTCATGAGGTATAAAATAGTTAAAGGGACACTGAACCCCAAATTTTTCTATCGTGATTCAGATAGAGCATGCAATTTTAAGCAACTTTCTAATTTACTCCTATTATCAAATTCTTTTCATTCTCTTGGTATCTTTATTTGAAATGCAAGGATGTAAGTTTAGATGTCGGCCCATTTTTGGTGAACACACTGGGGCCTATCTATCAAGCTCCGAATGGAGCTTGATGCCCCGTGTTTCTGGCGAGCCTGCAGGCTCACCAGAAACAGCAGTTATGAAGCAGCGGTCACAAAGACCGCTGCTCCATAACCCTGTCCTCCTGCTCTGAGCAAGCGGACAGACATCGCCGGAATTCAACCCGATCGAGTATGATCGGGTTGATTGACACCTCCCTGCTGGTGGCCCATTGGCCGCGAGTCTGCAGGGGGCGGCGTTACACCAGCAGTTCTTGTGAGCTGCTGGTGCAATGTTAAATGCGGAGAGCGTATTGCTCTTCAGATTCAGCTATGTCTTGCGGACCTGATCCACACTATCGGATCAGGTCCGCAAGACATTTCTTAAATAGGCCTCACTGTGTTGTTCTTGCTGATTGGTGGGTAAATTCACCTACCAATAAACAAGTGCTTTCCATGGTTCTGAACTAAAAAAATAGCTTAGATGCCTTCTTTTTCAAATAAAGAAAGCAAGAGAATGAAGAAAAATTGATAATAGGAGTAAACTAGAAAGTTGTTTAAAATTGCATGCTCTATCTGAATCACGAAAGAAAAAAATTTGGTTCAGTGTCCCTTTAATCCTTAAAGCTCCTTTATTTGTTTCAAGCGTTCGCCGCACTGAGTTTTTTAAAGCTGCACATGGCCGTTTACACCTCTTAGCCCATAGCCGTGCGGGAAATCCAGTTTGGCACCTGCTTGAACGCACGCTATTTGCTAAGAGGGGGAAACGTCACCTCTAAGCAAAATAGCATTCAGCCGTGGGCTGCTTGAGCAGCTTAGTGCGGTGAACGCTTGAAACAAATAAAGGAGCTTTCAGCATGAAGTTTTTTATACCTCATGACTGAAAGTCCCCTTTATTTGTTCCACTGGTCAATCCTAGCGTTTCACAAATGCTAGGATTGACTTTCACTTTAACTAAATAAAAAGGCAGCTTGAAATGTGTTATTGAGTCATTGAAATACTGTTGTAAGTTTTGTCAAAGCAAAGTATTGGTGTCACTCAAAAACCACAAGATAATCATTTTTTATTTTGGATGTGAATGATCTTGACTTCAAAAATTATTTTCAAGACACTTTACACAGTGACATGCAAATCCAAAGGCTATAACACCTCTCCTGTCATAAATAATCTGCGTTTGATTTATGCAGCAGACCTACAATAGAATTTGTAAGTGTTAATGCTGTTAGAGAATTAGGAAATGCCTTGGATATGCTTAAGGCAGACACATTGGGCGCGATCCGATAAACGGGGCATTTTGTGGCGCAAGCGAGGGAACCCGCGTCACCCGCAGTTTCAGCTCGCAACTCGAGCTATCCAATATCCATCGCCGTCAGATGCTAAACTGGCGTAAGTAAGAAAAACCGGCGAGCAGCCAAAATGTGCGCAAATACACATTTTAGTCGTCGCAAGTACTTGCGCCAGTATTTTGTTCACGTAAACTCTCAATAAAGTGTAGTTTTATGCAAATTAGCCTACGACTCGTAAAAACTTACGCCAGTTCTAAGAGATGCGCCAAGTAATGACGATATTCAAAAATCATACTTAAACCCCTGCGCAGCCGCCATTTTCTTTAGTGTGTTTGGTTGGTTCTTGGAGCTACAGCACACTACAGTGAGTAGGAGAAAGAGTAGAGAGAGAGGCGCATTGCATTGATTTAGTTAGGTCGGATTTGGTGGATTTGCTAAGCTTGTACATTACTGTCACTTTTTTACATATTGCACACATTTTGCATACACACATATACAAAATACACAACACTTTTTTTTTATAACACCTTACACATTTTATTTATCTTTTACAGTGTGAAAGGCTGAGTGTTTGGTTGTGATTGTGTGTGATTGAAGTGGGAGTGAGTGTGAGTGTGTGAGTGTGTGTAGTGTGAGGATGTCAGGGAGAGCTAGGGCTGGGGGGAGGAGGGAAGGGGAGTTGCAGGGAGAGGATTATGGACAGGAGGAGCAGCAGGGTCCCCGTCAGGGAGTGAGCGGAGTGGGGAGAGGGAGAGCCAGAAGGGAGGATGGGAGTGGGGTTGCCCCAAGGCCAGGCACACTCAGAAGAGGGATAGAGGGTGCACATGGGGATAGAAGGGGGGAGGAGGGAGAGGATAGGGAGGAACCCACACCAGGGACATCCCAGGGAGGGAGCCAGGCGGCCCAGGACGAGGAGCGTATGAGGTGCCCTAACTTCACATTTGCAGAAAACCTCGCTCTAGTCCAGGCTGTCCTGGAGAACCATACCGCCCTCTTTGGCCAAGAGAAGGGCAAAGGAGTTGCCCGTAGGCGTAAAGATGCCTGGCAGAAGGTGGAGGATGCTGTTAATGGTGTGTCCCAGCAGAGGAGGAATGTGGATGGCCTAAAGAAGAGGTGGAATGACTGTAAGAGGAGAGTTAAGGAGAAGATGGGCCAAGAAGCAATGTCCCAGAGGGCAACAGGAGGTGGGCCTCACCATGAGGCGGAATACAATGAGTGGCAGGAGCTGATTCATAGGTCCCTAAGCGTCACAGCAGTCCGTGGACTTCCAGGGGCTCGTGACTCAGGGACTGCAACATCAGCACAGCATGCTGGTGAGTAACATCCCACACACCAGTATTATATGTATTTGAGTTATAACATCCTATATTGTCACACATTCATGTACACAATGAGGAGCATGGTATTTGGCCTACTACCAACAAAATCTACAATGCGATATAACATTAAAGGGACATGAAAATTTTTTTTTTTTCGTTCATTAGTCAGATAGAGAATCCAGTTTTCAACAACATCACAATTTACTTCTATTATCTATTTTTCCTCTTTATTTTCATAATCTTAGTTTATTAAATATCAATGCACATGGGTGAGGCAATCACACAAGGCATTGATGTGCAGCCACCAATCATCAGCTTATGAGCCTATCTAGAAATGCTTTTCAGCTAGGAATATCAAGAGAATGAAGCAAATTAGGTAATGGAAGTAAATTACAAAGTTGTTTACAACTGCATGCTCTAGCTGAATCATGAAAGAATCAAAATGGGTTTAATGTCCATTTAATGCTACTTAACACATTGAAATTCATGATATGAGGTGGAATAGTGAAATACTAACATGTCTCAGAGTAACACAGGCCACAAGCCACATGTAGAGTTTTCAGTAAATGGACACTATAGTCATCACAACCATAGTGTCACTTAAAGAACAGGTTTTCTCCATCACTGACATGTACACAGACCTATTGTATGAAGCACATACATGTATACTTTGCATATTAAAAACCATCATATCACAAATCTCAATGTGCACATGCATGTTATAGAGTTTGACATGAGAATGTGGATAGGCCCTAGCATGTACATTGTATGCCCACATGGATATATATCTGACTGTACTAATCCCTCTCATCATTTGACTCCTCCACAGAACCTCCTGTCACCAGGGTGCCAACGCCCATGCATCCCCCTCCAGCACAGGAACAAAGAATGTCTCCACCTCGACCACCGGTCCGGAGAGTCCAGCAGGAGTATGCCAGGCATGACCTAGGTTGGACTGCCTCAATTGATAATCCCAATGTTATGCCGCCAGCATTACAGGAGGATACCTGGCAGGAGCCCTGGCCGGAGGACTATTCCTTTGGCTTGGAGGGGGAGCCAAGCCAGCCCCGAAGGGTAGATGTCTTTACCCCCCCCACAACAATATCATACCACTCAGGGATTCTACCAGCAGGCTGAGTGGATGCACACCAGCAGGCAATGGGACTATCAGTCCATCCGGACATCTGCACCATCGGCTGCAGTTGGAAGAGCTCCACCAGCTGAGATTCTGGGGCCTGCACCCCCAGCTGAGATTCCAGTGCCTGCACCCCCAGCTGAGATTCCAGTGCCTGCACCCCCAGCTGAGATTCCAGTGCCTGCACCCCCAGCTGAGATTCCGGGGCCTGCACCCCCAGCTGAGATTACACAGCCTGCACCCCCAGCTGATGATTGAGAAATGGAACCGGTGCCTAGAGTCCCTGCTGGGGAAGAGCCCATGGATCCACTGACTTCCGCCATGGGCGATAAATACATTTCCCTACAGAGGAGGCAAACAGTGACCTGCGAGAGTCTCAAGTCAACCTGCGAGAGAATGCAGAGGGACCAACTTAGGTTCTATAGGAGCCAACAGACATTATAACAGCGTTCCATTGAGCTGCAAAGGGACATGGCAGCATCTTTAACTGCTATGGTACAAAACCAATCGCAAATGCTGAGAGTCATTTCTGACATGCAAATCCAGAGTGACAACAGATGGAGGGAACAGAACCAACTGTTGGGTGTGTTGGTGGAGCATTTCACCCACCAGCAGGACATTGCCTCCAGCATCTCATCTGTGACCAGCACTCCTGCAGGATCCACTGGATCCAGACAACCCAGGAGAGGCAGGAGACCCACTCCAGGCCCCTCAGCCCCCTCATCTAAGAGGCCTAAACGAAAATAAATCTTGTTATATTTCATCCTAAATCTTGTCCTCTGTTATTTACCATATAATTGTCATCCACATCCATGTGATGTGTGTTTTAGTACAGTAATATTGTTGAAACATATAATAATACCTGTGTTGAAATGGCCCACAAATGTATTATCATGTTTATGACATATTCCTGTTCGATAAACCACATCACATAGTTGTGTATGAACGGTACATATAGTAATATTCACTTCTAAGATGTAAATCAAGGTTTATCACATCCAATATAAATTGACACGTGGGTATATATAACTAATAATGTATTTACAGAAGGTGTGAACATAAGGTATAAATATCCATTATCCTCATTATTAATGATAGTCAATAAATCATAGTGAACTAAACATGAATGAAACAAATGAGAAATATACAATAATTAGGGTTGTTAAAGGGACATGAAAGCCAAATGTTTTAAATCATGATTTGTAAAGAGCATACAATTATAAACAAGTTTCTAATTTTCTTCTATTATTTATTTTTCTTTATTCTCTTGATATTCTGTGCTGAAAAGCATATCTAGATATGCTTGGTAGCTGATGATTAGTAGCTGGATATAGATGCCTCCTGTGATTGGTTCACTGTGTGCATTGCTATGTATTCATTAAAGTATATCTAAAGAATCAATCAAAATAGGTAATAGAAGTAAATTTGAATTTTGTTTAAAATTATATTCTCTACCTTAATCATGAAAGAAAATGTTTGGGTATAGTGTCCCTTTAAGGGAAGGGGGTTGGGATGTAGTAGTTTCACTTACATGCAGTGGAAATCCAAAGTGTGTAATTCTGCAAGACATGATATATACACATGCAATGGTTAGTGAGGTACTGTCAAACATCATAATACATGTGAATGTTACGGTTTACTGTACTTATGAATAAGTAACTTACAGGTGAAGTATTCCCGGATGACATAATCCCTCACTTCATTCCCCCTCAGTGTCCCCCTGTCCACATCCTCAGGTACAGGAACCAGCTGCTGCTGCTGCTCTGGGTCAATGTCCACCAACAAACGTGTGTCCACAGCAATGTTGTGTAGAATACAGCAAGCATTGACAATGGAACACACTTTGTTGGGGTTATACTGTAGTGCTCCGCCTGTAACATCCAGACACCTGAACCTGGTTTTTAATAGGCCAAAGCTCCTTTCAATGACATTCCTTGTTCTTATGTGTGCCTCCTGGTACCTGAGTTGTGGCTCTGTAATGGGGTGCACCAAGGGGGTTAATAGCCATGGTCTGCAGCCGTACCCTGCGTCACCTGTCATGTAACATATGTATTCTGATTACTACAGGTACATCATGTGCTTTAAAGTGACATAACATGAATTTCATATAAAAGATAGATTGTATACAAATATTAATTTTGTGCATTATAAGCAATCTACTTTTATGCCAGTATTAGTCTAGACCAAAAATCTATTTTAAAGGAACAGTCAACACAGTAGATTTTCATTATCAACAAATGCAAGATAACAAGACAATGCAATAGCACTTAGTCTAAAATACAATTTTTTATTTATGACAATTTAAAAAGTTATGTTTTTTTAAACTCCCCCTGTACCATGTGACATCCATCAGCCATTCACAAATGCATACACACTTATTCTTGCACATGCTCAGTAGGAGCTGGTGACGCAAAAATATAAAAGATACAAATACTGTGCACATTTTGTTAATGGAAGTAAATTGGAGAGTTGATTCCAATTAAAAGTCCTATCTGAATAATGAAAGTGCAATTTATACTAGACTGTCCCTTTAATAAGAACCTGCAATTTTAATCAGCTTTATAATTTACTTCTATTACATCATTTTCTCCATTCTCTAGATAACATTTGCTGACAAGCATATTAGATATGCTCATTAGCTGCTGATTGGTGGCTGCACATAGAAGCCTCATATGATTGGCTCATCTATGTGCATTGCTATATTTTTAACAAAAGATATCTAAAGAATAAATAAAATGAGATAATAAAAGTGAATTGTAATGCTGTTTAACATTGTATTCTCTATCTGAAACATGAGATTATAATTTGTGTTTAGTGTGCCTTTATTAGAAATATACAGACAGAATTAAAGGGCCATTAAACCAAAAATCTTTCTTTCATGATTCAGATAGAGAATAGAAATTTAAACATTACAATTTACTTCCATTATTTATTTTTCTTCATTTTTTAAATTTGTTTAGTTGAAGAAAAAGCAATGCACATGGTGAGCCAATCACACAAGGCTTCTATGTGCAGCAACCAATCAGCAGCTAGTGAGCATATCTAGATATGCTTTTCATCAAACAATATCAAAGAATAAAACAAATTAGATAATATAAGTAAATTAGAAATATGTTCTAAATTGCATTCTCTTTCTAAATCATAAAAGAAAAAATGTGGGTGTCATGTCCCTTTAAGGTACTCACCAAGCAGCCATCCTCCAGAGAGTGTTCCATTTTCAAACATATTGAATAAGGAGGTCTGGCGCAGGATGTAGGAATCATGTGCACTCCCCGCGAAGCCTGCATACACATGTAAGAATTTCAGATTGGTATCACAGACCATCTGGCAATTCAATGAGTGAAACCCTTTCCTGTTAATATAGAGGATTGGCTCCTCATGTGGGGCCACGATACGCACATGTGTGCAATCAATTGCCCCCGATGACATTGGGAATACCCCCCAGTAGATAGAAGCCTTGTTTAAGACGGTTCCATTCCTGGGGGGTATGGGGGAAATGAATGTATCGTTGTGTCTGGTTATCTAGAGCAGTCAAACCCTCCCCTAGAATCCTGGAGAAGGTAGACTGCGCTAGGCCAGACACAAGCCCCTCTGTTGACTGGTATGAGCCAGTTGCCAGGAAGTGTACAACACACAACAGCTTCTGCATACCAGTCAGAGCTCGGTTCCTATACGCTTGAGGGTCAATATCATCCTTCAAGACCTCATATAGGTTAATGAGGCTTGCAGAAGTCAAGCGATACTTTTCCCTGACCTCCACTCTCTGTCATCCCAAACAGGGTGACCCTAACCCTGTGTACCCTTGGTGCTCTTCCCCTCTGCTGATGCCTTTGTCTTATAGGCCCTGCTGGCCTATGGCAGCTGCAGCAACAGCAGCATGGGGAGCACCAGGAACAGGGACAACAGCAGGAGGAGCAGGGAGGGCAGCAGCAGCAGCTGGAGCAGGGACAGCTACAGCACCAATGACCAGGGACCTCAGCAGCAGGGATACCATCCAAAACAGGGGTCTTTGGAGGGGTTCCAGCACCCCTTGTGCCTCACGAAACTGTCTGACTCTAAATGCAATATACTGCAATGGAAACATGGTGGCTAATGAGGGTGTGCATTGGCAGGTGTTTTAAGCTGCAGGTGAGAGGTTGTGCTGTTTGTGATTGGTTTGACACACTTGCAGGGGCAGGAATAATAAATGCTTTTAAGAGGTTAACTATTTGTGATCAAGCTGCTGATATGTATGTTGTTTAGCATGCATTTGTTAGGCCTTCAGAGAGTTACGTTGGTTTCTAAGTCAGTGTAAGGGTTTGCTGCGCCTTCAATTTGTGGCGAGCTGAGAATGGAGTAGATTTTCTGAAATCTGCGCGCGTAAGTCCTTACGCCGTATATTGGATACCAAACTGTGCGTGTTTTGTATGTCAGTCTATGGTCCAAAAAACTACGGGCGACGCCAGAAATCTACGCGCGTAACTTCTAAGTTACGCCGTATATAGGATACCAAACCCGCGCAAATATTGGCGTCGCCGGCTTTTGCGGGCGACGATTTTTATCGGATCGACCCCATTATGGTAGGTACTGGGGACAGACTCACCACTCCTGCTTCTTTCCATCATTTTGATTTCTATATTTCTATATTTTATTTAGTAGACTGGTAGTCTACTATGTTTTACAAAACTGCAGATGATTCATATTTGAGAACTCAAGCACAGTTTCTTTTTCTTTTTCAGTTTTGCAAAATATTTGCTGCTGAAAAATGCTGTTAGTTAGCACTTCTGAGTGATTTATAAAATGCACATGCCATGTTGCAGATACAGCAGTAAGCCACATGATGTCAGTGGTGCTTAGAGAATGTACAATCGAAAAAAAGTGAATGCACAAAATTTAAAGGGACATGAAACACAACATTTTTCTTTTATGATTCAGATAGAGCATGCAATTTTAAACAACTTTCCAATTTAGTTCTATTATCTAATTTATTTAATTGGGTTGGCATCTTTTGTTAAAAATCATACCTAGGTATTCTCAGAAGCTAAAAAGCTAGCTGCTTATTGGAGGTTGCACATATATGCCTGTTGTCATTGGCTTACCAGTGTCTTCAACAAGCTCCCAGTAGTGCACTGCTTTTCCTTGAATAAAAGATACCAAGAGATTAAAGCAAAATTGATCATGGAAGTTGTTTAAAATGGTATGCTCTATCTGAATAATGAAAGAAAAATGTTGGATTATATGTCCCTTTAAATAGATGTATTATAGTCCATTGTGGGCATCGTTATTACATTTTACCAAAAAGATTTTTGCAAATGCTTACTCACATGTTGAAAAAAATGCTTCTCCTAATCTTAAATTTAGCATTACACATTTCAGTTATTGCTTGAGTGCCATTTTAATGGCTAAGTCATCAATGTGTTGCTTTAAAGGGACATGAGATTACAATTTAAAAAAAAAAATCTATTTTGCTTCTATGATCAAATTTGCTTCATTCTCATGTACCTCTTTGTTGAAGAAAAGGCCTAGGTACAGTGTCTGGAGCAGTACATGACAGGAAATAGTGCTACCCTCTAGTGCTATTGCTAATGTATAACATTGTTGCAAAACTGCTGCCATATAGTGTTGCAAACACGTTCACACTCTGAGCTACATCCCTGCTTTACAACAAAGGATATAAAAAAATATGACAATTTGATAATAGAAGTAAATTGGAAAGTTGTTTAAATGTGTATGTTCTATCTAAATATCATAAAAGAAAATGTTTGACTTTATGTCCCTTTAATTCTAAGATACTGCTGACAAATGTATTTAGAGTACAAGAAAGGCAAATTTGGCTCATCCCCAAAAATGAAAACCTAAGCAAGACTGCAGAGAAAGTGAAAGCGAGTGTCCTACCTTGTTCTGCAGAAGTGCTACCTACTTTACTGATCACACTACACAGCAGGGATGGCCCGGCAGCTGCTAGGCCCTGGTGTCCATAACTCTTCATACTGCTAGGTCCTAGAGTTCTGATTACTGTGGCCTTAAAGGGACACTCAGGTCAAATTCAATTTTCATGATTCAGATAGAGCATGTAATTTTAAACAACTTTCCAATTTACTTCCATTAAAAAAATGTGCACAAATCTTTTATATTTACACTTTTTGAGTCACAAGCTCCTACTGAGCATGTGCAAGAATTCACAGACTATAGGTATAAGCATTTGTGATTGGCTGATTGCTATCACATGGTACAGGGGGAGTGGAAATAAACATAACTTTGAAATTTGTTAGAAAAAAAATCTACTACTCATTTGAAATTCAGAGTAAATGCTATTGTATTGTCTTGTTATCTTGCATTTGTTGATTATGCAAATCTGCTGTATTTACTGGTCCTTTAATGGATATGGAGAAGGCTATTGAGTACACAGTTTACAGACTGGAGGCTGCTATTCATTTAACATTACCTACATGCATGAATTTTATATGATATTAAAAGGAATTGAGTCACAAATATTACCAAAGGGTATGATTACAGTATTGTGGTAGAAACAGATATGGTAGTTTGTTTTTTTCCTTTTAGATTTATTATGTAAATGAAAATAATTTTATTATAAAATTACAGTGATTCTTCCTGTGATCTTAGTGCCCATAAATACGCATTGTGATGATAGCAGGATGTGATGTCACTAGCATGTGGGCGGGGCTTAGGTCCGGTGTCTGTGTCGCAGTTAGTTTAGTACAATCAACCTGTCTGGATGTGTATTGCTATGCTCTGTAATAAAATAGAGTTGTACCATCGTTGCTGTGTCCTGCATATGTCCTGCATCTCATGACATGGTGTCAGAAGTTCTGGACTACGCTTCTGTTTCTGATGATGACGATGTCAAAGTTTACCCCACCTGAGCCTTTTGACTTTTCTCAGCCTGCAGCTTGGCCCACATGGCGTCAGCGGTTTCAGCGCTTCAGGATTGCATCCAAACTGAACAAGGAGAGTGGTGAAGTACAAGTTAATTCTCTTTTATACTCTATGGGGAAAGATGTAGAGCCAGTGTTCAATGCTTTTACTTTCCAAGAAGGGGGAAGAAGTTAACTTTGATATAGTTATGGATAAACTCAGTGCCCACTTTGTGCCCAAAAGAAATGTGATTCATGAGAGAGCTTGTTTTCACAAACGTAATCAGCGTGTGGGAGAATCTGTGGAGTCATTTTTGCGCAGCCTGTATGAATTAGCTGAATTATGTGAGTTTGGTGTTGCTAAAGAAGAGCAAATCAGAGACAGAATAGTTATTGGAATTGCAGATGCTGAAGTCTCCCTGAAGCTGCAGTTAGAGCCTGATTTAACATTAGACGGGGCTATTAGGATGGCCCGCCAGAGTGAACTGGTGAAAAAGCAAAGTGCTGATCTGAGGTCTGAGAGTATTGTGGATGAAGTGCAACAGTCTAGGAAAATTACTAGTGAAAGGCACAGTGTGAGCGGTAGATCTAAAGTATTGGAAAGGCCTAGAAGTGGATGGGCGCAACATGGCCGATGCACACGGTGCTACCGGGCTCATGATCAGAGTGCTATATGCCCGGCCAGAGATAAAAGATGCAGAAAATGTAACAGAATAGGCCATTTTGAAGTGGTGTGTAAAACTGAATACATTAAGGAGATGCAGGTGGACAGTGACCAGGAGGGTCAGGAAGTGTCTTTTGTGGGGTCTGTTGTGGAACGGACAAGCTCAGAGGAAGATTGGAAAGTTACCTTTACTGTAATGGGAGCCAATGTTGATTTTAAGATTGACACAGGAGCAGATATCACTGTAATGTCTTTTGCTGAATTTATGAGACTGCCTCGACAGCCCCAGCTGGCGAAGGTTACTACAAATGTTCATAGTCCTGGTGGCCGCATTGATTGTGTGGGGAAATTTCCTTGCCAGCTGTGAGTACAAACAAAGGAAGTTCACCATGTGGGTGCATGTGATCCGAGGTTAGTGTGTTAACAGTTTATTGAGCAGAAAAGCAGCCTGTGACTTGGGCCTCGTGGCCAGAGTGAATGAGATCTCTGAAGATATGTTTGGCGAGTTGGGCCTACTGAGCTGCAAACCTGTCCGTATAGCACTTAAAAGTGACGCAGTCCCGTACAGTATTTCTACTCCTCGTAGAATTCCGTTCCCGCTCATGCCTCAAGTGGAGAAAGAGCTCATGCGCATGAAGTCTATGGGGGTTATTGAAGAGGTTGTTGAAGCAACTGATTGGTGTGCCCCCATTGTTCCAGTTGCAAAGAAAAACGGAAAGGTGCGCAATGTGTGTGGACCTGAAAAGGTTGAATGAGGCAAGTGAAGAGGGAGAGATTTGTGCTGCCGACACTGGAAGATATAGCCCCGAAGTTGGCTGGGGCGAAGTTTCTTTTCCACATTAGACGCTTCTAGCGGCTTTTGGCAGATCCCCCTGGATCCAAAGTGCCGCAAACTGACTACCTTTATCACTCCGGTAGGTCGGTTCTGTTTCTGCAGACTTCCCTTTGGGATATCCTCCGCTCCTGAGATCTTTCAGAGGGAAATGAGTTCTCTCCTGAGTGGCCACGTGGGCACAGCAGTCGTCATGGACGACATTCTAGTGTATGGTCTACAGTGGAAGGAGCATGATCAGCGTTTGAGGTTGTGTGTTGCAGGCTATCAAAGAGTCTGGGCTGAAGCTGAATAAAGAAAAATGTCATTTTAGGAAAACTGAATTATGCTACTTGGGCATATCATCAACGGGGATGGCATATCAAGCCGGACCCCGAGAAAATACGGGCTAGCGAACAGATGAAAAGCCCTTCTGATGTACATGAGCTGAGACCCAGATATTGGGCCTATGTAAATTACGTGGGCAATGTTTCTTCCAGATTTATCTACAGTTTTGCACCCTATCACAGAGTTGCTTAAGAAAGATGTTGCCTGGGTCTGGGGACCCTCACAAGAAAAAGCGTTCCTGCATGCTAAGTCCCTGCTGGGGTCTGCCCCAGTGCTGGGGTTCTACGACCCTTCAAAAAAGACTGTGGTTAGTGCTGATGCAAGCAGTTATGGGTTGGGGGCTGCACTCCTGCAGCTGAATGACAACAAACTACAGCCCATCGCCTACTGTTCCCGCACACTGACGGCTGCGGAGTCAAAATACGCTCAAATTGAGAAAAGAGTGCCTGGCTGCAGTTTGGGCCTGTGAGCGCTTTCAGCGTTATCTAGTGGATTTGGAGAAATTTAGTCTGGAAACTGACCACAAACCGGCTAGTCCCTCTTATCAATTCTTATGACATCGACAAAACACCCTTGAGATGCCAGAGACTTTTAATGAGACTACTCAGGTTCAATGTTCAGAGGCAGTGCATGTGCCGGGAAGCAGCTGGTTGTGGCAGATACACTGTCCAGGCTCCCGCTGGCTGCTGCTGAAGAATCCTCCACAGAGTCGGATGTAAAAGTTTATGTTGATTCAGTTCTGGCCTCTAAGTCCATTTCTTCAAGGAAACTGGAAGAGATAAAGAAAGAGACATATTTGGACACAGATCTGCAAGA